>NW_027527569.1:414823-481027 GCF_008692635.1 Crocuta crocuta
AATCCAACAATTGTACTTCTAGTATTTATACAACTGCTTTGAAAAGCTACTTCCACATAAAATCTGACAGGCAGTTATGCCAAGCAGCTCTATTCATAATGGTTACAAACAAAACCAAAAAAATCCGGATGTCCTTCAATAGATGAACCCATAAGCAAATTAGGGTGTATTCATGTGAAAGAAGTAGAATATGACACCCCCAAATATTCCTCTTTGCCTCAGGATTATTTGGGGCTGAATAAATTTTTTGAGAGACAGATTGAGAGAGAGAGTGAGAGTAAGCAGGGAAGGGGCAAAGGAAAATATTAACCGGGTTCCATGTTCAGCATGCAGTCCCACACAGGATTTGATCTCACCACTGCAAGATCATGGCCTGAGCCAAAATCAGGAGTCAGATGCTTGGGGCACCTGGGTGGCTCAGTTGGCTAAGCGTCTGACTTCAGCTCAGGGCATGATCTCATAGTTCCTGGGTTTGAGTCCTGCGTTGGGCTCTGTGCTGACAGCTACATCAGAGCCTGGAGCCTGTCTTCAGATTCTGTGTCTCCCTCTCTCTCTGACCCTCCCCTGCTCATGCTGTCTCTCTCTCTCTCTCAAAAATAAATAAAACATTTAAAAAAACTTTTAATAAAAAAAGAGATGTTTAACTGACTGAGCCACCCAAGTGCCTCTGATATAAACTTTAAATTCTATCCCTTAGATTTATATCTTAGCAAATTATGAATCTTCTGAAAATTATCTCTTTTTGAATGTATGAAACATTCAAGTCATAAATAGCTAATTCCTCCTCCCTTAGAAGCAACTTCCTTAACCACAGATATTGAGGTATGTGTGACAAAATGTACTAGAGTATTTCTGCATCCACAGTCATGGACCTCCTAGTACTTTCTAGACTCTCCTAAAATCTTGTCTTTTTATTGGATAGTATATCTGCACAGGAAAGAGCTATTGCTTTTCAAAGGCTTTCAGAATTAAGATCCAGTGCAAGAGAGCCACTTATGACTTAGAGTTTAGGGAAAGACTATCCTTCCTTCTGCTAGTTAATTCCTTAGTAGGCATAGTGGTGTTCTTTGATTTTGTTTGTTTTTAAATTCTTAATGAGTGAAATATTTGCCTTTACAGTCTTGGTAAAAGCTCCAGTGTTCTACAGTTAAAAAATAACCAACAATCTGATGAATTTTAGAACCAAGAGATACAATAACAGGTGCCAGAATTAATACTCCAATAATGTGAGATAATAGACCTAGAGAGATAAGTGAGAATAACAACCGTAAGTAAGATAAATGAAAAAAGAAAAGCCATATTTGAAAAATAGCTAAATACAACTGGAAATGAAAACTAAAATTCTTAAAAGCTCAATGATGGGTTAAAGAGCAAAGTAGTCTCAGATGAAAAGATGTCAATGAACTAGAATATAGACCTGAGAAGATCACTGATAGGCAACGTGGAGTGGAATAAGGATATTTAAAATATGTAAACAAGACATACAGATAATGTTCAGGCTAAGAAGGAGAAATTGAGAGGGGAAGAGGCAATGGATAAGAATTTTCTAGAGTTAATGAAAGACTTTTATATTCAAAATGAAAAAAAGTACACATAATTTGAAACATGAGGAATAAAGAAAAATTTCCAGCTAGACATGTAGACAAAGAGTAGTGAAAATGCAGAAGCGCCTGGATGGCCCAGTTGGTTGAGCATCAGACTTTAGCTCAAGCCATAATCTCATGGTTTGTGAGTTCGAGCCCCGCAGAGGGTTCACTGCTGTCAGCACACAGAATCTGTCTCTGCCCCAGCCCTGCTCATGGTCATGCTTGTGCGCACGCGTGCGCTGTCTCTCAAAATAAACATTAGGAAAAAAGAAAATGCAAAACACACACACAAGAATGCAGAAAATCTTGGAGAGGTCAACTAAATATATTAGGCAGTCCCTATCTCTGTCTCATGGGTGTGTGTGTGGGAGTGTGTGCATATGTGAGTTTACACATGCTTGTGTGTATGTGTGTATGGCTGTATCTATGCTAGTTCCTCTACTGGCCATAAACTAGAACTTGAAAAATTAAGACAGCTTGAAAATGTAAAATCTGAGAAACAAACCATGGAAGTCACCCACAATTTACCATACTATACAGCACACAGAATCTCTTATTTAAAAATATCAGATAGTATGTATTTGCTTTTACATTTCTTAGAGAACATGTTTAGTTTTTAGCAACTTGCCTATCTTGGGCTTCTGTGAAATATATTGACACATAAGATGTGAATATATTACTGTTACAAGGGAGTTTATTTTTCTGTTTTTCTAGATATGCCTGACAAAATCTGTAGGTGCTTTGTTTTGTTTTGCTTTTCAAATGGTTCAACCAATGTTTAGTTATGAGTGGCCCCTCCTGAAATGTTGGTGCTGACTGATTGGTTCCCAGGGCAGCTGGACAGGTTAGATTTCATTTGTGGTTGGACATATTTTTGTCAGACGTGAGTAAAGAGTTGCCATAAAATACAGTTCACTCTTTCAGTTCTTAAAGCTTTTTAAAACAAAAACAAAATATTTGGTCCATTTTGGTTTGTATTATTTTATTATAAAATAGTGAACACTAATTTAATAGCTGAAATTCATCAAATTATGTTATCATATAAAGAACTTTTGTAGTCTATTAAGCAGTAATTCTTCAATAGTAAAGGAATGATTTGCATTTACTAAATGCTTCTCCTATCATGATTTACATTTATTAAATGCTTTACTAATTTTGCACACTGCTCTTGAAAATAAAATGGACTCCATTAGTGCTTTAAACCCCCCAACAAGGTAAACATTAAAATATACAGTATCTACAAAATAACAGTGTAAGGAGCTCCATGGACTCTCTCTTCAGTGGAATAATTATATATGGTAAAAATTTCTATTTATCTAGATATCTGGAAGATACATTTATTCAAAGAAATCTACTAAATCTCACTGAGGACAGTGAGAATCAGAGGCGTTTTAGCCACAACCCGCCTCAGCACAATAGAAGCTTCACTCACAAAAGATGGCATCCAAGGAGATGGGGCTCCCTCTCTCCTCAACTCCCAGTCAAGGGATACAGTATCTGCCCAGAAGAAGGAGGTCACCAACATTTGTCATCCCCTGTCCGCCCAACAAGCTTTGTGTTATTGAAGATCTGTTCCAGACAACAGCACCTGGGAGGTCTAGTCTGGAGCTGTAGTCCTCTGCGCAGCCCCCGCTAATGGAAACATTAACCCCAAAGAGTCAGGACAGAGATTTCAGCCTGAGAGGCACAAACAGAGAAGACCAGAGGCTGCTGCCCCTACCTAAGGTGTCAGTCTGAGAAAAGTGAGCCACTGTTTTTGCTTCTGTCTCCTAAGAAGTGGCACGGAAGTTTTGTCTAGAAACAGTGGCAGGCCATAGAAACAGACAGGTTTGAAGCTGTCTTGGAGGAAATTGAACTTTTCAGAGTGTGGGGAAGTCCAGGCCTAGAGGCACCTTTGAAAATAACGAAATGTTGGTAGTAAGTATTTAAGAGGAAGCTGTTACTCAGTGAGAGTAACAAGATAGACTGTAGACCAGCCATAAGTTCACCAGAGAGAATCAGAGGAAGATGGCTAAGAAGAGCCTTCCTGGGATTGGAAAAAACCTCAAAGACTGGCCTCATGCAAAGGGACCCACATTTAATTGGCTAAGACTAGCAAGCAGTTTATGTCCTGAAGCATCGTTAAAACAATAGAGAAATCAACCAGCAAATCCCAGAGGCTAACAACTGTGTTTGGTACCTAGAGAGGCTGACAGTTTAACTGAAATCAGGGAAAGACACAAACCTCTGCTGGAAGCATCACCATGCCAAGGTGACTATGAACTTGTGGAGCAATATCAGAGGCTGCACAGTGCAGAGGAGATAGACTTTAATAAAACATTCCAGCCAAGTCTCTAAATAAACAAATAGGCAAACAAGGCCCAAATAGGAGGTGGAGAAGAAATGTAGAGTTGCTACCATGTATTATCTAAGATGACCAGTTTTCAGGGAAAAAAAAAATTGAGTCATGGAAATAAACAGGAACATGTAGCGCACACACAGAGGAAAAAAGCAAGCAACAGAAATTGCCTTTGAGAAGACCCAGCTGTCAGATATCCCTGACAGACATCAAAGTGGGCACTATAAATATGTTTTAAAAACTAATTATGCTGAAAGAAGAAAAAGGAGAGTGTGATGACAATGTCTGAAAATAGAGAATATTAATTAAAAGATAGAAATTATAAATACAGAACCCAATATAGATATTTTGGAAAAGAAAAGTACAATGACTGACATAACAAAAATCTTGGCTCTTTCCTCCTCTATTGCACGAAAGAAGTTAAACTGTCATTTTATTGACCTTTGAATTGTCCTGTGCAATAATTAGCAACGGTTCAATAATTTCTAAAATTATTTCTCCATTCAGTTATCTATTCAACCCCAAGTTTACAGTCTAGAGCACTAACCCAAGCACTATGTATATATTTTAACAACGAATATCTGCATATTTATGGTAATTGAAATATCACCACTTTTCTTTAAAAAGAGCAAAAATCAAATAAATCAGGTGGATAAGTAGGGAATATTAAATGTGGATAACTCTAAAGTACAGAGCATGCATTCATTCTTTTATAAAATAGATTTTTCAGTACATTAAATGTAATATTCTGCAATTTCCTGCATCTCCTACTGAGGAAATGCACTCCCCTTCCCATATTGAAAAACTGAAGTTAAGAAATAGTGTTTTACATAGTCACCTGATCAATGTTAATGTTAGGGATTGGAATGTTTCTTTTACTATAAACACTATTTTTTGTGTGTTTTCTTTTAGTAAGAAAGAACATTCATCTACATTTTAGAAACCAAATTAATCAGTTTATCATTTATTGTCTTTGACATTCAGATTATCTTAATTAAATAATATTTTTAGATACAAATTAATCTTGTTATTAAATGTTTCTAAATGTCCAAGTTTTTAAAATTTAATGTAAATATGCAATCTGATACAATAACGTTTCTTACTTTTATTATTATTTATGTCTAGACTTTGTCAGAGCAGCTTCAAATTAAAAAACAGAAACCCTAAACTTTGGAGTTTATATTTGGCATCCCAGAATTTAATGGGCAGTAAATTCTACCCTTTTCTTCTATAAAGAATAGATCTGGTTTGAAAAAATATCCAGTGATAAATATAATTATTCTGCACATAATAAAATAAAAAGAACAGATCCTTACCTCTTAGTGTCTGTAAGATCTCATATGTAAAGTGGAGACAATGAAACTTTATCTTAATTACTTTTAGCATCCCTTCTTCCTTCACTTTGCAAAGAGCTTTTCCATGTGATTATTCTAGTCAGTTTGAGGTGATTGGCAGCTCTATTCTTTTTAAATCCAGTAAGTGTTATATACTGAGAGATATGTCACACTACCTATAAATTTATTCAAAGCATTGACCCATTTTATATTGCTTCTTTTATTCATGTCTAAAAGTATTTTATAATAGAAAAATTTCTTTTTTCTTTTTTTGACAGGGGGGGTGGAGAGAGAGAGAGAGAGAGAGAGAGAGAGAGAGAGAGAGAGAGAATCTCTCCAGAGCATGGAGCCTGCTGTAGGGCTTGATCTTATGACCTTGAGATTATGACCTGATCTGAAATCAAGAATCGGACGCTTAACCAGCTGAGCCACTCAGGCCCCCTAGAATAAATTTCTTCGTTTTAGTGGTTAAGCATGGGGACTTTGAAGTCACAGTCAAGCCTGGTTTCAAAGTAGGACTGTTCTTCATGCCTCAATTCCCTCACTGTAAAATGGAGATAATAATAGTTCTTATCTCATGGAATTATGAGAAGTAATGTGTTGATGTTGAAAAGGTTTCAGGTGATTGCTGGTGTATTTCTTTAAAACACAGGTTCATGCATGATTTTTCAAGTATAAATTAGTAGAATTTAGTACTGTGATGATTTAATTGGTATACCTGATCAAATACTGACCGTAAAGAATGACTATATGTATGATTTTGGAAAGGAATCTTGTGGTTGAAAGGCATCTTCTTTCTTGACACAAGTATTCTTTAGTGGCTTCATAACTACCTTGGAGGAAAGCTGTACTTTTTAAATCAGTCTGTCATTTTTTTAAAGACTCTTCAAAACAATTTTGAAACTTTTCAGTTCATTTTTACTGTGTTAGAGTTTCAATCATGTAAAATGTGGAATCATGGAAAGAGTAATATATAAGAATATTTTTGGTTGGCCCGTAGTATCTCAAATGGTGTTGAGATAGTGCTTTTCCCTTCTTTGTGTGAGTTTGTTCATGGGGAAAAACTAGGAAGTAATTACCTTATGATCATCTGGGACTTAGATCAGTAGGAGGCAGATTTCACTGTCTTTACATTTATATTAGTTGTATCACAACTAACAATCAAATTACAAATACACAATCATGTGATACCTAATATATCATCTCCATATAATATAAAATATTTCATATAGAAAAGTAAAAATGGATGACTGCTGAGTTTTGGAAGTGAAGGGAGACCAGTTCTGGGGGAGAAGGGCACTGAGGAGCAGGGGATATTCTGAGGACCTGGCACACCTCCTTCCCTTTGACAAGTGTCTGCTCTTGGAGAGTGTGATTTTCAGTTCTCAGGACATTGGGGCAGTGGCAACAGCTAAGCATCCGAGTTGTTAACAACAGAGTTGTTATTCAGAGATTTCATTCAATGATGAGAGAGGATTGGCAGGTAAGACATAAGGAAGGAAACTCCAGCTTCCTGTGAGGAATGTATGAGGATAAGTTCTCTGAGGACCTATGAAGATAGGACTACCCATGTACTGGAGGCTTGGACTTCCATATCCCTGGGAAGGAGATTGGTTCTCTCACTGAGAAAGAGGGAAAGTATAAGGAATGCTGTGGGAAAATCAAAGGCTGTTTGTGCAAGGGAAGATCTGTTTCGTCCAGCCATATAGGGTTCCATTGGTTTTCAATAACAGAAGAGTAGAAGCTATGGGGCCGGATGGTGTGATTAGTTGATTGAGCAGAAACAAACTTAGAACATTTAGTCTCTGTTTTTTTTTTAATGTTTTTTTTTTATTTATTTTTGAGAGAGAGAGAGACAGCATAAGCGGAGAAGAGTCAGAGAGAGAGACACACACAGAATCTGAAACAGGCTCCAGGCTCTGAGCTGGCTGGCAGCACAGAGCCCAACGCAGGGCTTGAACCCACGAACCATGAGATCATGACCTGAGCCGAAGTCGGACGCTTAACCGACTGAGCCACCCAGGCGCCCCATTTAGTCTCTGGTTTTAGTGGTAATCTGATTATGGAGAAGTCTTTCCCAGGTTTTTCAGTGTTTGTGAACAGTTTGTTCACTGTTAGTGAACTGTTCATTCAGTTTGTTCACGGTTTCCCAGTTTGTTCATGTCCTGGGGATATCTTTTGAAGATCGTATGTGAGCTCCTTCTTTTGATGCTCAGGAATTCTTATGGTTTTAATTTAATGGGTTTATAAATTAATGGGTTTATAAATTGTGAAATTTTCCTTATTTAAAACATGTCTCGAATGTTTCAAAACAATACTAAGTGTCATCAGAGGAAATTGTGTTAGATGTGAAAGCTGAGGAATTGGTTCAAATGAGAGATACTGTCACATTTCAAAGGTGCTACGGAAAAATTGACAGGTGACATTTCAAAGCTGGGACATAATTGCATTATCATCAGCAATTCAGTGCCTATATCTAGGAATCAGATGAAGGAAAAGTACGGCAAAAATTTGAGTTTTCCTGTTCCTGTAGAGAGTACGTATGGATTTCATTATCCAGGAGTGGTTGGATCATAGGTAACAAACCCTCACTGCTATATATTCAAAATGCCTGAAAGGAATAGAAAAAATGCTGACTTTCCAGGATTGTGAAAACATTTTTATTTCATTGAAATGATACAAAACGCAGGGAATTAGCTGTGTGTCTGTGCTAAGTCAGTCAGAAAACTACCCCTTCAAACCCTCAGTGTCAAATTGACAATGAACAGAATACAGGTAAGTAATCAATGAGTATTTATGAAGCAGATACAATATTGAAAGCATTATATCAAATGGTATAGGAAATATAAAAAAGCATAAACTTAATTCTTTCCAAGGAGTTTAAGAGCTCATTGTAAGAGAACTTAAAAATACATGACTCTTAAGTATAAGTCCCTAACTCAATGACAAACACTCCACAGAGAATAAGAAAGAATTTTATCTTTCTTTCACTATGGACTTCAAACATGCAAACAGTTCAGAGCACTTTTTCTCATATTTGATGACCCTTTATGATCACTTTGGAGAAACTGAAAAGTTTAATTTTCAGGTGTTAAAAAGTCTTGTCTACTTAGGACACCAAAATTCATGTATCTTTGTGGTACCAAACACTGGTTGTGTGGCTTCTTCAGTTGCTACCATTGTAGCCTACTCTAAGTAACCTCTTTGTTTATTTTATGCTTCTAATTCCTGAGAACATCTGTAGATTTCTCCTATGGATTCTTTCATGCCAGGAAAAGCTAGACATTGAATACCTCCAGGTTAGCAAACATCTAAGCCAAGATAGAAGATACCTGTCTTTCCAATCTTTTGGATCCCCCTTCAACATGGATTGATTGGTGAAAAAGCCCACAGGACTCTCTGATCCTATAAATTTCATTTAAAAACTTCCATAATAAGTCTCTAACTAATCTTACAAGGGCTAGTTATGGCTGTGGGAGAAAGTGATCAAAGGATTACCTGGGTTACCTCTTAGTAAATTTCCATGGATGTATCTGGAAACTCTCCTTAGAATTTAGGATATTTATCATCCATTGCTGTTATCTTTGAGGGTTTAACTACAATTCTAGGATAACACAGATTGCTTGCTCAGTTGCATATCATGTTATAACACATGTAAGCCAACAAAGGATCTAGCTTCCTTAAGTTACATCGTAGGGACTGATTTACCTCAAACCATGATCAGGCATAAGTCTCGGCACACTTATTTACCTCTAAGGTCCTATGCTTCATTTTGTATTTATAATTTTGTATTCTTTTTCTTAAAGTGCTCCCTCCCCAATGTATAAGCTTCAGGCCCAAGGAAGCTTGGATTTATTCCTGAGAGTGCATGATTAGTTGAAGACTGTCAAGCTCTCAAACTTGAAAGGTGGTAAAGTCACTAACTAGAGGTTTCTGAAAGTCTTTATAGAGAAGGAATTTAATTCTCATTTTATTGGCAGAGAGAACCAATGGTTTTAAACGTTCAATGGAAATTTTTATTAAAGGGCTTAGCCCTTTTTACAGATCATATATAGACCCAGGATTTTACAGGACTCTTAGAAATAAAATATCTAAAGAAAAACCTATCTCTACACTATATCCAATATAATCTTTACATGAGATTAATGTCTTGCTTCTAGAAAAGGACATAATAATCTAGTTCCATGGGTCATGAGTAGTGCAATTCTGTATATGCAACCCCTTACTACCCATTATTTAGGTGTTTTATATGATCTTTAATCCTAAATGCCATTTTAGGAGGCTTTTGCAGTCTGTATAAGTGAAGAGATCCTCTTTTCATACTAAATGTAATCTTAATTTCATATGCATCAAATATCTGTGAATCTTTTCCATATGTATTTTTTGATATCTCAATGTATTATCTCAGTGATATCATACCACCTTATTCTTTAATGAACTGGTTTTCTCTTCTAATTATTTCCATTATTCAACTTCAATTTCATCATAGCAGCCCTAAATTTCTGTGGCAGTTCAGAAACCTACAAAGAACTTCAAAAGCCATTTTGGTTTTGGCTTTACTTTTTTCTTCTTCCTTGGGCATTACTATTTTCAGGTAACTTTCAATTTGCTTTGAAATGCTTCCCTTTCATGTCAGACAGTTCTTTTTATATAAAAAAATAAAAAGTTATCACTCCATCTTTGGTTAGTACTATGTTGGAGAACTAAGGTTGCCTTGTAGTAAAATGTGAAGCAGATGGGGCTCTTTGGGGTACTTTGCATTCTCCAGGGATATAAGAAGCCTTACAACCACAAAACGGCCACTCCTGTAGGGTCAGGCTGTCATTACACTGCGTTCAGCCAGCACCCTACTGAAAATAAGACAAGCTGCGCCTTAACTGTACAAATGTTACTGAAGCTCTACAGCTTTTCACTGTTTTCTAAGACACTACTCTCTGTTCATGTCAAGGAGATACTGCTTCTGTCGGCTTTTTCTCTCCCAGTACTTTCTAAATGTCTTTTGACCATTTATGCCCTAGAAACATGACTCCAGTTTGGAGTCTGGAGGCAGCCAAGACTATAAAAAATATGAATAGGTGGAGTTAAAAAAAAACTGAGACTGTCATAATTGTCATTAAATAACGTATTCTAGCTATGCATTTGGAGACCAGAAAGACTCCTATAAACAGCTTTCTGGTGAGGCGGTCGGTCATTCATTAATATACATTAAAACAATGTAACATTTCTTATAGTCTCTCGCTCTCTCTCTCCACAAATTCTGCCTCTAAAGTAGAGTTTTAGGCATGATGTTTTAATAGAATACATATGTAAATAAACACATATGCATAAACATGCTGGTAACAATACCAGAGGGTAATTGTGCAATAAATGAGATATTTTCCTCCCCTTAGATTAAAAAATATAAATAAAACCAACTGAAAATGCTTTTGTCTAATTTCAAGGAACAGACTACTAAATTCAGAAGCTTGGTATTCATGTAGGGATCCGTTTCATAGTACTTCCTTATGAAGATCTGAGGGTATGAAATATATTTTCTTTATTCTAAAATATAGTCACTTTTTCTAGACTCTATTTTATTGTCTCACATCTGAAGAGTATTTTCAGTATCTGAAGGCTGATGCTAAACCCATATCAAAGCAGAGATAATGAAGGTGATATTACTTTCTAAAAGCACATAGGTGACAGCAGACATCTTGGGTGAAGTAGTTCTCAAATCTAACGTAGCATTTTAATTTTGTTTCTGCTCCCACTCCAATTCATACAGTCACAGTATATTTTGAAATTCTTAGTTCTTTTTCATAGAAAATAACTAAAACCTGATTTTTAGAGAGCATAATAAAGTGAATAAAGTGTTTTTTAATCACAGATTTGTGATGTATTCACAACATGTTGCTTCTCTAATTGAACGCCTTAAAATAGCAATTGCAATGATCTAAATCTAATTTACTAAAATGACAATAATGGAATTAGAGGGTGAATGCACAGATAAAAATCTCTTCTTTAAATGAAGAATAATCATTCATGCTGAAAAATTATCAGAAACAATTTTGAGTTTCTCTAATAACATACTAGATAATTTGTTACATTCAGTGTAATTGCATATATTTACCACTTAGTAATTCCTTCAAAATTTAATACCACCTGCAAGTAAGATTGCTGAGGAGGGAATATGAATATTATATAAAAATTTGTATTCATCAGGTGTTGATCTATGTATTAATTGTTTAATACATTTATATATTTAATACAATTCACATTTATGTATTATTTAATAAATAATTCATTTATTCATTTATGAGTAAACCAGTTTCCCCCAAAATAAATAAAAGACTATATTAATAGTTTGTGGTATCAGTAAGATAAGATGCTAGTTGACCTAACTTCATACCTGGAGTGCCTTCTGTAACTTCATCAAAGACTTATTGCACAGGCAAAATTGAAAGCAGAGGTTGCTCATATAATAACATACAATTCTCCAAGGGAATCAATTTCCCATTCTCCTATAAGAAGTAACATTCTAAAGTTGAGAATACATATATAGGGATTTATCAAAGAATTTTCCAATGACAAAAAGAATAGTCATGATAATCATTAGGGGACCTGGAGTTAAAAGATACTGGTTGTGGGAATATAAGAGCATGGCACACAGAAGAATTAAAGACAAATAATATATACTTTGCCTACTTCAATATTTCCTGCACGCCTTTCCCTGGCTGTCCATGTTCTATCACAGTTGCAAAAAAGTTTACTTAATTATTAGCAAAATAAACTCACAGACTTCAATGATCTGTATTTTTTTCATTTGTTTTTTTTAAGTTTATTTATTTTGAAAGTGGGGAAAAGAGACTCTTTTAAAAATTTTTAATGTTTATTTTTGATAGAGAGACACAGAGTGCAAGCAGGGGAGGGTCAGAGAGAGGGAGACACAGAATCCAAAGCAGATTCCAGGCTATGAGCTGTCAGCACAGAGCTTAACACAGGGCTTGAACTCATGACCTGCAAGATCATGACCTGAGCCAAAGTCGGACACTCAACTGACTGAGCCATCCAGGCGCCCCAGAAGAGAGAGACTCTTAAACAGGCTCCTAAGCAGTCTCCATGCTCAGTGTGGAGCCTGATGCAAGGTTCAATCCCATGAACTGTGAGATCATGACCTGAGCTGAAATCAAGAGTTGGATGCTTAACTGACTGAGCCACCCAGGTGTCCCAGGGTTCTGTATTTAAATTAAAAATGAGGCAAAGAAGTGATTATATTCAATGATAGCTCAAAGATTTCTCCATATTCAATGCGAAACTTTGCACATCTGTGACCCAGCATACTCAGCCCTCATCCAAGAGTGGCTAACACCATATTCCTGCTTTTCAAGAATGGAATATTGCAGATGTATTTGTTTAACCAACATTTTAAAATACCTACTAATTAGTGAATATTGATCTAGGTCCAAGGATACAGCAAAATAAAATCCCAAAACCATTCATAATCATTGTGGAATTAGAGGAGGGTATGGAGAGATCATGGATGAGCAAGAAATGAATGAGGTAGTTTCAGGTAGCAAAAAGTACAAAAATATAGTGAGTTAATGAGATATGAATGTACGTTCTGAGAGGGAAATGAGTAATTTAGATAGAGGCAGATTTACGGACTCTTATTTGAGATGTGAAGGATAACAAAAAGACATTTAGAATTCTAGAGAAAGAGCATACCAAGCAGAGGGAACAAAGCTGGCAAAATCTCTGAGGAAGAAATTAATGTGATTTAGAAATGAAAGATCTAAAAACAGAGCTAAGGCTAATGTGGACAAGAGGAGAGTGATAAAGAGGTGGGCAGTAGTTTAATTGTGCACTTTTTAAAAAAGGCTTTTTTTTTTTTTTTTTNGGTCAGGCTGTCATTACACTGCGTTCAGCCAGCACCCTACTGAAAATAAGACAAGCTGCGCCTTAACTGTACAAATGTTACTGAAGCTCTACAGCTTTTCACTGTTTTCTAAGACACTACTCTCTGTTCATGTCAAGGAGATACTGCTTCTGTCGGCTTTTTCTCTCCCAGTACTTTCTAAATGTCTTTTGACCATTTATGCCCTAGAAACATGACTCCAGTTTGGAGTCTGGAGGCAGCCAAGACTATAAAAAATATGAATAGGTGGAGTTAAAAAAAAACTGAGACTGTCATAATTGTCATTAAATAACGTATTCTAGCTATGCATTTGGAGACCAGAAAGACTCCTATAAACAGCTTTCTGGTGAGGCGGTCGGTCATTCATTAATATACATTAAAACAATGTAACATTTCTTATAGTCTCTCGCTCTCTCTCTCCACAAATTCTGCCTCTAAAGTAGAGTTTTAGGCATGATGTTTTAATAGAATACATATGTAAATAAACACATATGCATAAACATGCTGGTAACAATACCAGAGGGTAATTGTGCAATAAATGAGATATTTTCCTCCCCTTAGATTAAAAAATATAAATAAAACCAACTGAAAATGCTTTTGTCTAATTTCAAGGAACAGACTACTAAATTCAGAAGCTTGGTATTCATGTAGGGATCCGTTTCATAGTACTTCCTTATGAAGATCTGAGGGTATGAAATATATTTTCTTTATTCTAAAATATAGTCACTTTTTCTAGACTCTATTTTATTGTCTCACATCTGAAGAGTATTTTCAGTATCTGAAGGCTGATGCTAAACCCATATCAAAGCAGAGATAATGAAGGTGATATTACTTTCTAAAAGCACATAGGTGACAGCAGACATCTTGGGTGAAGTAGTTCTCAAATCTAACGTAGCATTTTAATTTTGTTTCTGCTCCCACTCCAATTCATACAGTCACAGTATATTTTGAAATTCTTAGTTCTTTTTCATAGAAAATAACTAAAACCTGATTTTTAGAGAGCATAATAAAGTGAATAAAGTGTTTTTTAATCACAGATTTGTGATGTATTCACAACATGTTGCTTCTCTAATTGAACGCCTTAAAATAGCAATTGCAATGATCTAAATCTAATTTACTAAAATGACAATAATGGAATTAGAGGGTGAATGCACAGATAAAAATCTCTTCTTTAAATGAAGAATAATCATTCATGCTGAAAAATTATCAGAAACAATTTTGAGTTTCTCTAATAACATACTAGATAATTTGTTACATTCAGTGTAATTGCATATATTTACCACTTAGTAATTCCTTCAAAATTTAATACCACCTGCAAGTAAGATTGCTGAGGAGGGAATATGAATATTATATAAAAATTTGTATTCATCAGGTGTTGATCTATGTATTAATTGTTTAATACATTTATATATTTAATACAATTCACATTTATGTATTATTTAATAAATAATTCATTTATTCATTTATGAGTAAACCAGTTTCCCCCAAAATAAATAAAAGACTATATTAATAGTTTGTGGTATCAGTAAGATAAGATGCTAGTTGACCTAACTTCATACCTGGAGTGCCTTCTGTAACTTCATCAAAGACTTATTGCACAGGCAAAATTGAAAGCAGAGGTTGCTCATATAATAACATACAATTCTCCAAGGGAATCAATTTCCCATTCTCCTATAAGAAGTAACATTCTAAAGTTGAGAATACATATATAGGGATTTATCAAAGAATTTTCCAATGACAAAAAGAATAGTCATGATAATCATTAGGGGACCTGGAGTTAAAAGATACTGGTTGTGGGAATATAAGAGCATGGCACACAGAAGAATTAAAGACAAATAATATATACTTTGCCTACTTCAATATTTCCTGCACGCCTTTCCCTGGCTGTCCATGTTCTATCACAGTTGCAAAAAAGTTTACTTAATTATTAGCAAAATAAACTCACAGACTTCAATGATCTGTATTTTTTTCATTTGTTTTTTTTAAGTTTATTTATTTTGAAAGTGGGGAAAAGAGACTCTTTTAAAAATTTTTAATGTTTATTTTTGATAGAGAGACACAGAGTGCAAGCAGGGGAGGGTCAGAGAGAGGGAGACACAGAATCCAAAGCAGATTCCAGGCTATGAGCTGTCAGCACAGAGCTTAACACAGGGCTTGAACTCATGACCTGCAAGATCATGACCTGAGCCAAAGTCGGACACTCAACTGACTGAGCCATCCAGGCGCCCCAGAAGAGAGAGACTCTTAAACAGGCTCCTAAGCAGTCTCCATGCTCAGTGTGGAGCCTGATGCAAGGTTCAATCCCATGAACTGTGAGATCATGACCTGAGCTGAAATCAAGAGTTGGATGCTTAACTGACTGAGCCACCCAGGTGTCCCAGGGTTCTGTATTTAAATTAAAAATGAGGCAAAGAAGTGATTATATTCAATGATAGCTCAAAGATTTCTCCATATTCAATGCGAAACTTTGCACATCTGTGACCCAGCATACTCAGCCCTCATCCAAGAGTGGCTAACACCATATTCCTGCTTTTCAAGAATGGAATATTGCAGATGTATTTGTTTAACCAACATTTTAAAATACCTACTAATTAGTGAATATTGATCTAGGTCCAAGGATACAGCAAAATAAAATCCCAAAACCATTCATAATCATTGTGGAATTAGAGGAGGGTATGGAGAGATCATGGATGAGCAAGAAATGAATGAGGTAGTTTCAGGTAGCAAAAAGTACAAAAATATAGTGAGTTAATGAGATATGAATGTACGTTCTGAGAGGGAAATGAGTAATTTAGATAGAGGCAGATTTACGGACTCTTATTTGAGATGTGAAGGATAACAAAAAGACATTTAGAATTCTAGAGAAAGAGCATACCAAGCAGAGGGAACAAAGCTGGCAAAATCTCTGAGGAAGAAATTAATGTGATTTAGAAATGAAAGATCTAAAAACAGAGCTAAGGCTAATGTGGACAAGAGGAGAGTGATAAAGAGGTGGGCAGTAGTTTAATTGTGCACTTTTTAAAAAAGGCTTTTTTTTTTTTTTTTTTGAGCAGTCTTAGGTTCACAGAAAAATTTAGAGGGAAGTGCAGAGGTTTCCCATATACCCTCTGCCCTCACACATACATTGCCTTCCCCATTATCAATATCCCTGCTAGAATGGGACATTAGTTACAATTGATGAACATGCACAGGCACATCATAATCACATCATAATCACCCATTAGAGTTTATCTTAGGGTTCACTCTTGGTGTTGTATTTCTATGGATTTGGACAACTGTATAATGACATGTATCCATCATTGTGGTACCATACATAATATTTTCACTGCACTAAACATACTCTGTGTTCTGCCTACTTGCCTCTCATCCAACCACTGGCAACCACTGATCTTTTTATTATCTCCATAGTTTCACGTTTTTCCAGAATCTCCTGAATGTCATATACATTATGTAACCTTTTCAGACTGGCTTCTTTCACTTAGTAATACGCATTTTAGTTTTTCCCATGTCTTTTCATGGATTGATAGTTCATTTCTTTTTTAGTGCTGCATGGCATTTCATTGTCTGGAGATGTCAGAGTTTATTCCATTTAATAACTGAAAGACATATTGGTTGCTTCCAAGTTTTGGCAACTATGAGTAAAGCCACTATAATTATCCATCCACAGAAAGGAGTAGATGTCAGACAGTAGCAAGGTTATGTGAAATCGTGTCTTAAATCATCATTATTTTTAGTTTCTAGTGAAAATTATGAAAGAGACAGGAAAATTTGCATTTCATTTTAAGGTTGGAATCCCATCCACTCCTTCGGTGTTCAGATTATTATATACCGGCCATATAACCAGTATTGTGTGATCCATTACAAGTCAGATCCAGAGAGAAGAGGAACAAACACCATATCCAGAGGGCACGAGGAAAGTTTGGCATCAGAGATTTCAGGATAAGTTGGAGGTATTATTGGAATACATCAGGAACAAAAAGATTTAGGGTAAATACTATGTATTTAGCTAACTTTATTGGTTCAAGCACATTATGAATATGTGATAAGTGATAGACATGAGCTATAAGAATAGACGAGTTAATTTTGTGCATCACTTTGATTAGGCTGTGGTGCCCAGCTGTTTGATCAAACATCAGTATTGATACTGTTTTGAAGGCATTGTTCAGTGTGATTAACATTTATTATAATCAGTAGACTGTAAGTAAAGGAGATTATCTTCAATAATATGGGTGAATCTGATCCAGTTAGTTGAAGGCCTTAAGAACAAAAACTGAAGTTTCCCAGAGAAGTAATTCTGCCTCTGAGTCCTGCCTGAATTTCTAACCTGCTGGCCTGCCCTACAAATTTCAACTTGCCAGTCCCCACAATAGTATGAACCAATTTCATAAAGCTGTCACTATTTATATCTATAGTATTTGATGTTTTTTCTCTAGAGAACCCTGACTGATACACCAAAAAGTCTCCAGTACACATTTCTCTGATTTTCTTAAAATTGTCTGAAAGTTGTCTGAAGAAGGTAGAAACCTACAACCCACTTAAAATGTTTTTAGTATTTAAGTGTACTTGATATACAAGATTATATTAGTTTCAAGTGCACAGCATACTGATTGGACAATTCCAAATTGTGTTCATAATAAAATAAACACAGTGTTCATCATAAGTGTAATGATCATCTGTCACCAATGTGATTGTAATATTATTGACTATGTCCCCTATGCTTTATTTTCCATTTCTATCACTTACTTATTTTAAACTGGAAGTTTATACTTCTTAATTCCCTTCACCTATTTTGCCCATTCTCCCACTCTGCCAACACCTAGTTCTTTATATATATGTCTGTTTCTCTTTGGTTACTTTGTTCACTCATTTTTTTTTTTTTTAAATGTTTTATTTATTTCTTAGGAGAGAGAGAGACAGCGTGAGCAGGGGAGGGTCAGAGAGAGAGGGAGTCACAGACTGAAACAGGCTCCAGGCTCTGAGCTGGCAGTCAGCACAGAGTCCGACGCGGGGCTCGAACCCACGAACCGCGAGATCATGACCTAAGCGAAAGTCGGACGCTTAACCGACTAAGCCACCCAGGCGCCCCTGTTCACTCATTTTGTCTTTTAAGATTCCCCATATGAAAGAAACCATATAGTATTTGTCTTTCTCTGTCTGACTTACTTCACTTAGCATAATACACTCAAGGTCCATCCATAATCTTGCAAATGGCAAGATTTTATTATTTTTATGGATGAGCAATATTCCATTGAACATACATGTCACATCTTTCTCTGTTCATCTATCGATGGACACTCGGTTTGCTACTATATCTTGGCTATTGTAAATAATATCACACTAAACACGAGATGTGTGTATCTTTTCAAATTAGTGTTTTCATTTTCTTTGGTCAAATATGCAGTAGTGGAATTGCTGGATCATATGGTAATTCTAGTTTTAAATTTTGTTTTCCACAGTTGCTGCACCAGTTTACATTCCCCTCAACAGTGCAGAGTGTTTCTTTTTCTCCACATCCCCACCAATACTTATTTCTTGTCTTTTGGAAAATAGTTATTCTGAATGGTATAAAGTAAAATCTTATTGTGGTTTGTTTTTGTTGTTTATCTTATTGTGGTTTTGATTTGCATTTCCCTGATAATTAGTGATGTTGAACATGTTTTCACATGTCTGTTAGATCTGTACATCTTTTTTGGAAAAAATTCTATTTTGGTCTTCTGCTCATTTTTTAATTTGAATTTGATTAGTTGGTGGGTTGTTCATTTTTTTTTGTTGTTGTTTATGTATGTTGATGTTAGTATAAAATCTTTATATATTTTCAGTATTAACCCTTTGTTGGATAAATCATTTGCAAATATCTTCTTCCATTCAGTAGTCTTTTTGTTTTGTTTTCCTTTTCTATGTGCAAAGCTTTAAATTTTGGTGTAGTCCAAATAGTTTATTTTTGCTTTTGTTTCTTTTTCCTGAGGATACATATCCATAAATATGTTGCTAAGGCTGATGTCTAAGAAATTACTGCCTATGTTTTCTTTTAGGAGTTTTGTGGTTTTGGGTCTCACTTTTAGGTCTTTAATCCATTTTGAATTTTTATGTGTATATACTGTAAGAAAGTGGTTTTGTTTTATTCTTTTACATGTAGCTATCCATTTTTTCCAACATCATTATTGAAAAGACTCTCTTCTCCATTGTATATTTTTGCTTATGAAACTACAAGTCAAAAACAAGAAAAAAATCTGAAGATTACAAATGCCTGGAGGTTAAACAAAGTGCTACTAAACAATGACTGGGTCAACCAGGAAATCAGAAAGAAATAAAAAAGTACATGGAAACAAATGAAACCAGAATGATCCAAAACCTTTGGGATACCACAAAAGCGGTCCTAAAGGTGAAGTATATAGCGATATAGGCCTACCTGAAGATGAAAAATCTCAAACAACCTAACCTTATGCCTAAAGGAGCTAGAGAAAGAACAAACAAAGCCAAAGGCAGCAAAAGGAAGGAAAGAATAAATCTTAGAGCAGAAATAAAAAATATAGAAACTAAAAAACAACAGAACAGATCAATGAAACCAGAGCTGGTTTTTGAAAAAATAATAAATTTCATAAACCTTTAGGCAGGCTTATCAAAAAGAAAAGAAAAAGGACTCAAATAAAATCATAAATGAGAAAGGAGAAATAACAACACCACAGAAATACAATTATAAGAGAACACTATGAAAAACTATATGCCAACAAATTGGACAACCTAGAAGAAATGGATAAATTCCTAGAAATATATATAAACTACCAAAACTGAAACAGAAAGAAATGGAAAACTTGAACAGACTGATAACTAGCAAAGAAATTGAACCAGTGATCAAAAACTACCAACAAACAAAAGTTCAAGACCAGATGGATTCACAGGCAAATTCTACCAAACATTTAAACAATTAGTTACCTATTTATCTCAAACTGTTCCAAAATATAGAAAAGGAAGGAGAACTTCCAAATTCATTCTATGAGGCCAGCATTACCCTGATACCAAAACCAAATATGGACACCACAAAGACAGAGAGCTACCGTCCTATATCCCTGATGAACACAGATGCAAAAATAAAGAGTAAAATACTAGCAAACCATATCCAACAATACATTAAAAAAAAATCATTCACTACAATCCAGTGGGATTTATTCTTGAGTTGGAAGAGTGGTTCAATATTCACAAGTCAATGTGATACATCACAATAAAGGAAAGGATAAGAACCATATGATCACTTCAATAGATGCAGAAAAGGCATTTGACAAAGTACAACATCCAATCATGATAAAAACCCTCAACAAAGTAGACTTAGAGGGAACATACCTCAACATAATAAAGGCCATATATGAAAAACACACAGCTAATATCATCCTCACTGGGGAAAAACTGAGAGCTTTTCCTCTATGGTCAGGAACAAGACAGGGATGTCCACTCTCATGACTGTTATTCAACATAATACTGGAAGTCCTAGCCTCAGCCATCAGACAACCCAAAGAAGTACAAGGCATCCAACTGGCCAAGGAGGAAGTAAAATACTTTCTTTTATTTTTGACAAGTCTGGCTAAATGTTATCAGTTTTATTTATTTTTCAAAGAACCAGCTCTTAATTTCATTGATGTTTTATTGTTTTTATTCTTGATTTTATTTATTCTCATTCAGACTTTTTATTTCTTTCCTTTCTAATGTTGAGCTTTGTTCTTTTTCTAGTTCCTTTCAGTGTAAGTTTAGATTGTTTATTTGAGATTTTTCATGTTGCTTGGGTATATATCTGTTATTTTCATCTAGTCTAATATGTCATTCAAAGACCTTGTTCCCTTACTGATTTTCTGTCTGGATGATCTATCCATTGATGTAAGTGGGGTGTTAGTTCCCTCCTGTTATTGTATCATGGTCAATTCTCCCTTTATTTCTGTTAATATTGCTTTTTGTACTTAGGTGCTTATATGTTAAATGCATACATATTAACAATTCTTATATTCTTGGAATGACCCATTTATCATTGTGTAATGCTTTTATGTGTCTTTTGTTAGTCTTTTTATTTTTAAGTCTATTTTGTCTGATATAAGTATTGCTACCCAGGCTTTTTCTTTTGTTTTGTTTTGTTTTCTGTTTTGCTTTCATTTGTGTAGAATAATTGTGCCCATCCCTTTGCTTTCAGGCTGTAGGTCTTTAGATGTGAAGTGGAGTCTCTTGTAAGGAGGCTATAGATAGATCAGTTTTTTGGTTTCTTATTTTGTTTTGTGTGGTTTTTTTTTTTAAACCAGTTCAGTCGACCCATTTCCTTTGATAAGGACATTTAGACCATTTACCTTTAAAGTAATTATTGGTAACTAAGTTCTTATTGCCATTTTGTTAATTGCTTTTCTGTTTGTGTTTGTAGTTCTTTTCTGTTCTTCTCTTGCTCTCCTCCCTTGTGGTTGATAATTCTCTTTAGTTATGTTTGAAGTTCTTTCTCTTTATTTATTATTATTATTACTATTATTATTATCTGTTATAGGCTTTTGGTTGTGGTGACCATGAGTTTCATACACAGGATCTTAAGTATATATTAAGCAGTTATAGTAAAGCGAGGGTCCCTTAAGTTCAAACACTTTATAAAAGTACTATATTTTTACTCATCTCCTTCACATTTATATATTTGATGTCACATTTTACTCTTTTTGTATTGTGCATCCCTTACCTGATTTTTTAGATATAACTTGATGTTACTACTTTTGTTTTTTAATCATCCCACTTGTTTTATAAGTGATTGCTCTACTAAACTTATTGTATGCTTACTTTTTCTCATGAATTTTTTTCCTTTCATATTTTTCTTACTTTTTAGTCATGACCTTTTCTCTCTTTTTAAAAAAAATTTGTTTTAATGTCTTATTTATTTTTGAGAGAGAGAGAGAGAGAGAGAGACAGCATGAGCAGGGGAGGGTCAGAGAGAGAGGGAGACACAGAATCTGAAGACAGGCTCCAGGCTCTGAGCTGGCTGTCAGCACAGAGCCCAATGCAGGGCTCGAACCCGTGAACTGTGAGATCATGACCTGAGTTGAAGTTGGATGCTCACTCGACTGAGCCATCCAGGTGCCCCAAGTCATAACCTTTTCTCATCTGCTGAAGAAGTCCTTTTAACATTTCTTGTAAGGCCAGTTTAGTGGTGGTAAATTCCTTTGTTTGGGAAACTCTTTCTCTCGCCTTCAATTCTGACTGATAACCTTGCCTGGTACAGTGTTCTTGGTTTGTAGGCTTTATCTTTTCAGTATTTTGAAAAATCATGCCACTCGTCCTAGCCTGCAAAGTCATTGCTGAGAAATCAGCTGATAGCCTTATGGGGTTTCCCTTATACATAACTGGTTGCTTTTCTCTTGCTGCTTTTAAGATTCTCTCTTTATTTTTTATCTTTGACATTTTAATTATTATATGTCTTGGTGTGGGCCTTCTTGGGTTCATTTTGTTTGGAGCTTTCTGTGCTTCCTGCATTTGGATACCTATTTCTTTCCCCAGACTAGAAAAGTTTTCAGCTATTATTTCTTCAAACAAATTTTCTGTTTCTTTCTTTCTTTTTTGTCCTCTGGAATCCCTAAAATGTGAATATTACACTTGATATTGTGCCTGAAATCATTTAACCTATCCTTATTTTTTTTAATGCCTTTTTTTCCCCTTCAGCTTGGGTGCTTTTCAGTGTGTTGCATATTATTGATCTGATCTTTTCTTCTGCATCCTCTAATCCGCTGTTGTTCCCCCTACTGTATTTTTCATTTGGCTATTGTATTCTTCAACTCTGTTTTTTTTTTTCTATCTCTTTGTTGAAGTTCTCACTGAATTCATCCATTCTTCTTTCCAGCCCATCTTTATGACCATTGCTTTGAACTTTTTAAGCTTTAAGTAGATTGTTTATCTCTGCTTCATTTAGTTTTCTGGAGTTCTGTCTTGTTCTTTTGTTTGTGGAGCATATTCATTTGTCTTCTTACTTTGTCTGACCTTCTGTGTTTATTTATCTGAATTAGATGGAACAGCTACTTCTCCTAGTACTGAGGGATATCCCTGGTGTAGATTCCATGTGTCTGGTGGCTTTGGCTGTCCAGCCAGAGCTGTAGTAGGCATGTTCTTGGAGTACCAGGGCATTCTCATCAGAGCCTCCTGGCGATGGCTGGTGCTGATGTGGGCATGGGTCAGGGCTTCCTAGAGTGCTCCACACACAGGGCACTCTGGTTGGAGGGTTGAAGCTGAAGTGGGCTCTGGCCATGGGGTCTCAGGGCATTCCTAACAGGGGGCACCCTTGCAGGAGAGCTGGAGGTGAAATGGGTGCAGGCTGGGGTCTCATGACATTCTCCACACGGTGCACCTTGATGTGACTGCTGGAGTTGAAGCAGGCACAGACAGGGTTGTTCTGGCACACTCTGCATGGGATTCCCTGGAAGGATGGCAAGAGTTTTAGCCAGGCATGTGCCTGGTGGTCCCAGGGGACTCCATGCAGCAGTGACCTGGCAGGACAGCTGGAACTGAGGCAAGTATAGTTTGGGAAGTCCTGGCATGCTGCAGAGGGAGTGCTCTGGTGTGTCATCTGGAGCTGAGTGGGTCTGGGCCTGCTGTGTCCTGCAGTGCTTCTCACCCATGTCACCTTGGAGAGATGGCTGGAGCTGTAGTGTCCTGGTGTGTGTTGCACTGGGGCTGCCTGGGTAAGATGTCTGGTACTCAAGCAGGTGGGAGGAGTGTCTCTCCAGGAATGGCACATGTGGGCTAGTGTCCCAGGGCTTGCTAGAGCCGCCAGTGGCCCAGGTGACTGTATCCTGCCCTGTCTAGGCTATCAGGATGGAGGGTGAGCATAAACAGTGCCACTTGTCAGTCTTTTAGACCCTGGAGAACACTCCTAGGGCTGTTTCCTTTATATTCTAGTTGTATTTTTATTTTTAACCATGGCTTTTTTTGTGTGTGTACCCCAGGGAGCTGGAGCTGGTGTCAGGCTGGCTAGGGTGCCTGAAGCTTGCTTCCTTCAGTGCTGTCAAGGTGTAAGGGGACCGTAAACAATGACACCAGCCCTTCTGACACTGGAGAGCATTCCATATGTCCCCCACCATTTGGCAGACACTCAGGCCCTGGTCCATTTAAATTCTAGCTGCCCTTTTAAACCACAGCTTTTTGTTGTTGTTGCTACTGCTGCTGCTGTTTTGTTTTGTTTCGTTTTCCTGTGCCTCAGAATCTGCACCAGTCCTTCAGTGCTTTCCCTCCCCCTTGCAGTTCAAAGTACCAGGGCTGGGGTTCCTGTGGTTACTGTGTCTCTATCTTCCCTGCCCTTCCTTTATAGTCCTCTATTGTTTGTTGTGCAGAGGCTGTTCAGTCAGCCCTCAGCTCTTCTTCAGGAGGAATTACTTTATATGTATAAAGAATTGCTCTAAATGTGAGTGTAGATTCAGTGTATCCATGAAGGAGGTGAGTTCAGTGTCTTCTGGGTCTTCCTCCATTGCCATCTTGGAATCAATCTCTCCCTACAACCCACTTTTACTTTCTGATGTTAACATCTGGAGCAGAGCCAGGCTCAGTCACCCACTCTGCTTTTCTTTCTTTCAGTTTCCCCAAAGCAACCTGCTTGACCACTGAAAGGTGAAAGCTCACACCTGATTGGCCAGGCTTCCCTCATGGCCCCACCCAACATCAGGGAGGCAGCTTTTTAAATCTTAGGGGATAAATGATATCTGCATGCTATAGCACCCTTCTCTACTATTGAAATGCAAATGATTGATATCCGGAAATGTATCCTAGGTAAGTGAGTAGTGAGTTGAAATTTACCTATAGATCCACTTGTTATATGAGCATTTCAGATAAATAAGATGTCAGAAATGATAAAGAAGATATTGGCAAGATATCTGAACATTTTCATCTCTCCCTATTAACTTTTACTTTTGATCATGGGCAATATTTCCTAAGTCTTTTCAAAGTAACCTATATATTCTGCAAAGGCTAGCTCTTACACCTCCAAAGCAAAATAAAATAGGGAAGTCTTATTGTCCAAATTGGGTGTCTGCAGTAACTCAAATCACCTATTCTGATTTGGCTGAGCATTTCTGGCTGTGAGTTCATGTGAAACAAAATGTAAATGTGCTCAAATCAAATCAAGCACAGCATTTAAGGAGTGACCGTTTATTAGTTTATTAGTAGAAACTAGACTTAAAGTAATTTTGTTTCTTACATATCTGAATGTGAAGCAGTATGCCTACTGGTTAGGAACATGAGATCTGAAGTTCAGCTCCCTGGATTCAAATCCTGGCTTCACATGATCTTTGGGACCTGTCTCAATTTGCCCATCAATACAATGGTGATGGGCCATCTGGGTGGCTAAGTCAGTTAAGTGACCAACTCTTGATTTCAGCTCAAGTCATGATCTCACGGTTCATGAGTTCAAGCCCCACATCGGGCTTCAAACTGACAGCATGGAGCCTGCTTGGGATTCTCTCTCTCCTTTCTCTCTGTGTTTCCCTCCAAATAAATAAGTAAACTTTAAGAAATTAAAAATGGTGATAATATTAACACCTCACAGGGTGGTTGTGGGGATAAAGCACATAGAGTAGTATATGGAACATAGTAAACACTTAAAATATTAACTGTTACTATTAGATACTATCTGATTCTTACCAATGCCTTTCATCAAAATTGCTTCATCAGTTTTTGTAGATAGCATTCAGTTATCAGTTTGATGGAAAACATCCTAGATCTAAGTTGGAGTCCTAGATCTGCAAATTAGAAGGTATGTGTCCTTGGCAAGGCACTATCTATGGTTTCCTGGCCTAGAAAGTGGACCTGATACCTACTATAGTTACATCACTGAAAATCAAGTGTGATTATATATGTATTTTAAACAATTTTTAAAAAACATTTATTTATTATTGAGAGACAGAGAGAGACAGAGCATGAGCAAGGGAGGGGCATAGAGAGGCGGAGACACAGAATCCACAGCAGGCTCCAGGCTCTGAGCCTCTCGCTGGGCTCAAACTCACAAACCGTGAGATCATGACCTGAGCTGAAGTCGATTGCTTAACCAACTGAGCCATCCAGCCTCCCCTGATTATGTATGTTAAATGTAAATTATAAAATTCTACATAGCTGTGAAGGCCTGCTATCCATCATTTAATCAGTTTCCTTCAAAATAGTTAAAACTACACAGCCAGATTCTGCAGCTGGTATTCTACAACCATGTGCTAAAGAAACATGTTAGAAATATATATATCAGAATATCCAGTTATTTTTTGAGTATGTAAAGGTTCATTTTCCTTACTTATCAAGAGGAGGGGGCGCCTGGGTGGCTCGGGTTAAGCGTTCGACTTCGGCTTAGCTCATGATCTCACGGTTCGTGGGTTTGAGTCCCACATCGGGTTCTGTGCTGGCAGCTCAGAGCCTGGAGCCTGTTTCAGGTTCTGTGTATCCCTCTGTCTCTGCCCCTCCTCTGGTCATGCTCTGTCTCTGTCTCAAAAATAAAAAGAAACTATATAAAAAAAATTTTTTTTAAAAAGAGGAGGAAGCTTACCTGCCCAACCGACTTAGTAGTGAAACTCAGCTTTTTAAGTTGAACTAGATTCTCCATAGTTCTCCCTCCATCTTCTTTTCACATTTTTTTCTTCCATTGTTGATTTACACGAGCTCCAGGAGCAAATTGTCCAACGTCCCTTCCTTGCTGCCACAGCTCATCAGTCTCTCTCCCCTGCACCTAGATGGTTTTGCTGTTCTTCGTTTCCTCTTCTGACTTAGTCTGCATCAGGGTAATCTACACAGAGGATAATGAATATTGATCTTCCAATTTAGCCCCAAACACCTACAGCAGTGGATCGATTTAAAGAACATTCAGGTGTAAGGAAACCTAATAGTCACACTAAAATCAGTAGCAATGCTTTCAAGACTTTTAAATGAAAATCATATCATGGCTTTACTGCTTTGGGCTTCACATATTTGCCAGAAAAGAGGAGAATAATGTAAACATTTTAATGTTTTAGGGGCTTTTTGTTAAAACACAGCGGAAGGAAAAAAACTATACAGGCAAACTGGAACACTTTGGCATTCTCTTCTGCTTTCATTCAGTACCAACTTCACATAGGACTTTGACAGTTAAAAGATAATAATTTGAATTATCCAGACAACAACTTGTATGTTTTCCTATTGGTCTCTCAATTGATCTAGCTAATTCCTTGAGGACATTTCTGCTGGTCCCCCATATCACAATCTCTAAAAGCCTTCTGTAGCTCTGATAGAGTCACCATTGTTTAAAAATTAAATATAGTATGATTTTCAAAAATAAAGACCAGACTTGATTTCAAAATATGTGAAGTGATTAGACAACATCCAGAGAGACTGTTTGGCTTGAATATTCTATTTCTCTGCTTAAACAGCCTTTCCTCCCGCATTTTGCCGGGCATAGTATGGCGTCATATATTTAGCTTGCTCGTAATTCCTCCATTCTTTTTCTTTCCTGTACTGTATCTGCATCTGCATAAAGTATAGCCATCTTGAAGACACAGATCAAAGGTGAATCCTTCCATAAGATCTTTCCTTGATTCTCTAATAGGAATAATTCTTTCCCTCCTTTGATTTTCTGAAAATGTTTCACCTATTTAGTACAAATTGTCTCACACAATTGTAACTACTAAAACAGATTATAAATTCTTTCATGGTAGGAACTTGGGCCATCTTGTCATCCTCCATATTCCCTACTATAATGGCTAGCAGAGAGTTGGTTGTTAATGAATAGGTGGAGATATAACTTTAACCAAATAAATTTATTGAGTAAAATGGCAACTGGATGAAAGAGCTATTCCACAGTTATGTCTCAATGGATATGATATCTAGTTTCAATGATGAAAATGGAATGAAAATCCCAATGAGGCAATATGAATACAGACAAGAATGGGAAAGCATTTGTCCACAGCATCTTGTCCAAAGATGGGAAAGCAAACTAACTTTCATTGAGCATTATGTCAGTTTCCTGTGGCTTCTTTAACAAATTATGACAAACTTAGTAACTAGAAACAAAAGAGAAATTTATCCTTTCATGGCTCTGGGAAGCAGAAATCCAAAATCAGTATCACTGGGATGATATCAAGGTATCAACTGAGCTACACTCCCTTTGGAGGCTCCTGGGTAGAATGCATTCCTTGCTTCTTCCAGCTTCTGGTGGCAGCTGGCATTCTTTGGTTTATAGGCCGCATCCCTCTAATCTGCCTCTATGGTCACATGGCCTTGTCTTCTGTGTCAAATCATCCTCTGTTTTTATTTTATTTTTTTTAAATAGGGGCACTGGAGGTTGCATATTGGTCCCATGCAGATAACCCAGAATAATTTTGCCACCTCAAGATTAACTTAGTTTACAAAGATCCTATTTCCCTTAAAAGTAACATTTAGAGTTTCCAAGGATTAGAATCTTATATCTTTGGGGGCCATTATTCAGCCTGCTATACCAACTAGACACATTCCTATGCATCATTTTACTAAATCTGCATAGCTAGTTTGTGAAGTAATTATTGCTATTATGATTTTATAGATGAGACCCCTGAAGTCCCAGATGTTGGGTGACTTACTTAAAGTTACATGCTTTAAGTGGTTGAATATTTGATTCAAACCTAGATCTGTATCCAACTTTAATTTGTTTTTCTGTTATATTTTAGAAGCTTTTAAATCTTAGATATACAGTAGATTTAATAAATATTTGTTGATACAAAAAAAAAACCTTCACTAAGATTTTGAAGTTTGCTGCTTTATCATTTTGTGGCCATTTCTAAAATTTCATTGATTTTTAAAGCATTTTTATATATCAGATGTCTCGTCAGAAAGTGTTTTCAAATATGAGTGTGGTGTTGTCTCCAAATGGATCATCACTGAGAACTGGAGGCAGTTTTGTCAATGCAATTCAACATAAGGGATGTGAAGGTTTCATGTAGCAAATTAAAAAAAAGAATCAGAATTTGAGAGGGTGAAAATATACACCAAAGTCATTAGTCTACAAAGCCTGAAAACATACATCTGCAATGCAATCCAAGATGATTGGGAATCAGCTATATTATCAGGTTAAATAATGATAATTATTTAATTATCAGGTTAAATAATGATAAGGTTAAAATTCAAATAGTGTTATATATTGTTCTGATTTCCCTTAAGTCCTGAATACTTGTGAAATTATATTACTGGGCTCTGATAATACACTCTTAAGTTTTCTTGTGAACATTTTAAAAACCTCATTTGGTGAAGTGATTTTTAAAACTTCAGGATGCACCAGTAGATATTTACATCACTAGTTTATGTTACCTAATGTAAAACTACTGGTTTTCTTGGCCCATAAAAGCAGGTATTATTTTTCTGTTGCTGATATAACAAGTTACCACACATTTAGCAGCTTAAAATAATAGCCACTTATTTATCTCACAGTTCTGTAGGTCAGAAGTCCAGGCACATTGTTTACGTGGTTCTCTACTTCTGATTTCAAAAAGCCAAAATTATGGGAAGGGCTGCATTTCTTTCCAGAGACTTTGTATTTGAATTTACTTCCAAGAGAATTCAGGTTGCTGCAAGAGTTCAGTTTTCTGTGGCTATCGAACTGAGGTGTCCACTTCTTTGCTAGACTGTAAAAGTACATGAACAAAAATGCTGAAATATTATTCTGTTGTATAAGTTTACCTCATCCATGTCTTGTAGTGGCTGCCTGCATTTCTTAAGTCAGAGCCCCCTTCCTCCATCTTCAAAGAGAGCAACGGTGGATTGAATCCTTGTCATGGTTTAAATGTCTCTGACATTCTTTTTTTTTTTTTTTGCCTCATTGCTCCTCTACTGTCCTCCACTACATATTTTGACTGATTTTTCAATTTTACTCTTCTAATTATAACAGCCCATGTGATTATATTAAGTCTACCTGGAGAAGCTTCCTATCTTAAGGTCAGTTGGTTCATAATCTTAATTTAATCTGCAAAGTCCCTTCATAGAAATAACTAGACTAGTGTTTAATTGAATAACCAGAGACAGGAATCTTTGGAGAACAGTTTTTGAATTATTTCTTTTTTTTTTCTTTTTTTTTTTATTTCTAGGAGAGAGAGAGAGAGAGAGACAGGGTGAGCAGGGGAGGGTCAGAGAGAGAGGGAGTCACAGACCGAAACAGGCTCCAGGCTCTGAGCTGGCAGTCAGCACAGAGCCCGACGCGGGGCTCGAACCCTCGGACCTCGAGATCGTGACCTAAGCGAAAGTCGGACGCTTAACCGACTAAGCCACCCAGGCGCCCCGTTTTTGAATTATTTCTAAAACAAGGTGTAGAGTCTCAACTAAAGTGTACTTTTATTCTTCTCTATTTCTAGCTTTCAAAGATCAGATTACTTAGTAAGGACTTAACAATACTAGAAACAAGGAGTTAACTGCCTATTTTCCTAAATACAGCTGAAAGACAGAACATTTGAAGGTTCAGACACACTAATACAGCCACATTTCCATCTCACATATGAATACTAGATGGGGAGCAAGGGTTAGGCCAAAGTTTGTAAAAAGTCATTTATGCTCAAAAGCTTATACATCTAATGCACCAGGGATAATAAACATGGGCTGTGTTCACAAGGAAGGAACAAGCACGTACCAGAATCTTCAAGGTAAGGGTTAATGAGAACCAAGTACTTACTGACAAAGGAGATTAAAACACTTTTCTGGAAGTTGCTTAATGACTCATAGTAGATCAGCTCACCCTTATCAAGTATCTTGTCTTGGAGGCAAGTCTATTCCTTTCAACTGCTTTTTTGGAGTCATTCTATGCTAGTGATAAGGCAGTCTTCTCCAGGAGTCAATTAGACATTGAAAGATAACTCTTAACATATGATAATTTATTACTTTTATTTAGTAATATAGAAAAACATTATTACCACTCAAAAACCTGATATGATTAACACCATGGCTTAGTTTCCCTATGTGAATGTTCATTATAAATAGAATAAGAGTGCAAGTGATGTGGGAACAAAGCTTTTTAGGAGCAGGTGATTCCTTTCTACTCAATTTCACCTTCACATGGTTGGAGACTGAGTTTCAGATAATAAGGAGGTGTGAGAGGATGAGCGAGCCCCAAGATGGAGGGAGCCTATGTCAGTGGATCCCCCCCATGGAGAAGACTTCCTATTAACCAGGAACACCTGCACTGGATAGTTAACTGAGCTAGAAATATATTCCATTGTGTTTAAGCTCTTATACCTTTTGGATCTATTCTTTCAGGCAGCTGGTATTACCCCTTGCATTTATCTTTCTCTAGAGTTAATTGCATAAACTTCATGCTACAAGTTCTTCAGTCCCTGATACTTTAAATTACATAAATCATTATCAGTTTTGAAGTCTTTTCAAGGATATTGTTTATGTTGTAAAGGTCAAGAGTGTATTTTGGAACTCAGCACTGAGAATTTGAAATAAATACTGAAATATTTTGTGTGTTATTTCCACTGGAACAAAACACTGTCACCTTGTTTTGTTTTGTTTTGTTTTGTAGTTTTAATAATAGAAGGGCTACAGAAGAAAAGCAAAATTAAGAGTAGTAAAAACAAATACATGGACAAAAATGCTGAAAAATTATTCTCTTGCATAAGTTTACCTCAATAGTACCAAATGCTCTTGGCATAAAATCAAGTTCAAGATGAAGGGGAGGAAAACACAAGTCTTCTTTTAGGTGGAGAGGGTCTGCATTTAGAGATTTATCATATTATAATACAGAGTTTTAACATGCTCACATTTGCAATATTGTCCTTCTGGAAAAGGAAGGGAACTTTTGGGATCCCAGTAAAGCGGGTCAGTGAGTGGTAGTACCTAAAGTCATGGATCCATGCTGACTTTATGACCAATATAGCCAAATAAATCTTTCTTACACATTTCTCATTTGAGCACAGGCTGTAGGAGGTAACCAGAGATAATTTGAGGCTGATCCAGGTAAATAGTTGTCAAAGGTAAATAGTAGAATTGGACTGACACCTGGGAAGAAAAACATACAGGGCCAACAGGATCAATAATTGTTAGTAATAACTCTATTAACATTCATAATGCTACTACTTATACCATCTTTTACATCTGTAATTTCTCAACAAGCACATGTGATTTTTATTATATATTATAAATGTATGAGAAAACAAACTTAGAGAAATTTCCAGCAAACAAGCCAATGTCATATAGATAGCTACTTTGCTCAAGCTTCAAAATTGTATCTGAGTCCTAATATATTTTTTAACTGTTTTGATTAGGAGTCTCTGATTCACCATAGTAACCTTTAACAAACAAGGGTTATTGATAAACTGTGTCAGAGAATTTTAGGATTCTTTTCATTGTACTCATTTCCATGAGTGTTTTTACTAATTCTATGTCAATATCCATGGCCTCAAGAAAAAGTAAGAATACTTCAGATATGTTTTCTTGAAAACAGAGTTAACCCCTCTGAAAAATAACAAATTACTATTTTAAAAACAAAACCATTTGGACAACACAGAATTACATTTTCAGATAACAATAAATAATGATTATTTCAAGCCTTTTCATGTAATAATGCCATATTCCAGATTAAATGCTTTTCCTGATTTAATGTTTTTTTTTTTAAACTCAGCTAATATACTATTCCTAGTTACTATATTACCTAAAGAGTAAGGATTTTAAGAAAGCCAAATATTTTACAAAGAAAACAGAGCAAATGTAATTTATAACCACAGTCACTTCTTAATTTAGCCTTTTATAAATGACGTTTAGACTTATGATTATTTACAAAATCACATAATTTATTATTTTTAGAAGGCAATGAACGTTTCTGTAAATGGAGGCAAACTGTATTATGTTCACACAACACTGGGTTACATTTAACTATAGGGAGACTGATGAAGGTAGTGGGAACTCAGATTCAAATAATCAGAAAACTCATTAGGAAAACAGATAATCTTAAGAATTTGATTATTAAATCACACAGTTTTAGTACTATTTATTCAAGTCACTTAATAGTTATTGTTGTACAGGAAACAATGGTTTCCAACAATGGTTCACCAACATGTGGGTACAGGAGGCGTGTTGCAGAAACACAACACAACTCTCTGCTCTCCTGCTGCTTACTTTCTGATAAAGACAAACAGGAAAGGAACCAAGGGAAAAGATGAAGGAAGGAAGGAGGGAGGAAGAATTTAAAAATAACTCTCAAGTGTTGACTGAATTAATGGATAAAAAATAATAGAAAACAAGTGTTCAAATGAATACTAACGAAAATATTCTCAATAGATTAGTCAGGCTATAATCAAGGAAACAGAATGGCTATGAGTATGCAATCAGGAATTTATTATCAGAATTAGGCATTACACGATTGTAGGAGGAATTGAGAAAGTAAGTCCATGAAGGGAAGCTGGAAATTTAGAAGTCATTAGAGGTCATTAGAAGTTGCTAAGTAGCTCTCCTGAAGCACTGGCACAGGGGGCCATGGGAAAGCTTCCAGGGAATCTGGAAACACAGAACATCCAGAGGTTGCCACAGAAGTATCAGGAAAGCTGTTGCCTGTGCACAGTCACTGCCCCTGTGAATTCACAACCAACCTTGTAGTGGGCCTGGAAGGCAGGGTCAATGGTCAGGAAGAAGAGCAAAATTTAGAGTGAGGATAAACTGGGGCACACCAGCTCCTCCACAGCTGTCTTTCTCTGCATTCTACTATAATGACTTTTAGGGAGTTGATGGCTGCTGAATCACTGGTCCAATTCTTATGCAAATTTCTCTTGTGGCCAATGCTAAACTGAAACTGTACAGGGAAGATGATTCTGAGAAATGTAGTCTCAGATTAGCCAAGCTGATGTAATATAAACACTCCCATGGGATTTTTGGAGTATACACAATTCCACTTTTATCTATGTTATTTTGTATCTATGTTTACTACTTACAATATGTTATTTCAAAATAAAGTCATAAGCAAAATAATTCCTTTTGGAAATGATGTTAAAATCAAAGTCAGTAAGTACAAAGCTGTAAAGTTATAAAATCCCTTTGGAGTCTTCTCTTGGTGACTTTGCACATTGTTCTGCTTATTCATCTAGGCTCTGCACTTGGCAAATATCATTTTAAATTCTTATGAAATCCCCACAGAGTAGTGGCAGTTTGCCAGAGCATTTTCCTAACGACAACAACAAAAAATGTAAGTGAAGTGAGGAGAAATATAGTAGCTTATGCAATATCCACATTGAGGTGAAGCCCCACAAGATGCTAGCCTAATGACTACTCACTGGCTTATGCAGTGAAGACAATGTTCTCTGATGCAGTAAGTCAGAATAGATATAAGGGGTGGGATCATTTGATCTGTAAGTGTATTATTTACTCTCTTTCCTTAAATGTATGGAATAGATCCATACAACTCTGATCAGTTTTCTAGAGAATGTTGAGGATTGACAACCACATCCAAAACTCTGGCAATCTTGACAGATGAAAACAAGTCACTGCACACTTTAAACTGAGTGGGCTTGCATATGACTTGATAAATGTGATTTTGGATGTTACAATATGAATTAAATTTATTTTAGCAATTTTCTGGAGCCCAGCTATGCCATCAATATTATTTCATTCTCTAGTAATCAACAGCCAGCCAGAGTCAACTAGTTTGATTTTTTTGAACATGATTCATCTATTGTATTTAGACAGTAACTGTAAAAAACAAAAAACAAAAAACAAAGCAGTTTGAATTGGAAAGGTATTTGGTATTGAAGACACAGTTTTAAAGCTGATTTATAGTTAAAATAAACAGACATTTTTATATTTCCAAATCTAATATCATCAAAATCCTGTAAGGTAATATTCATATCAGTGGAACACTTTAAATTGACAGTTGCTGTAAAATTGAAATGGAGAAATACAGTGTTTGCTTCAAAAGAATTACTACTTTAAGGTCAGACTAACTGTATTTTCTCCTCTACATCTATCAAGTAGATTTAGAGTACGTTATTAAAGTGAAAGTAACCTGTATGTATCAACTTTAGAGATGGATGGAAAAATGCTTTAAGAGAGTGTAAATTGTATATTAAACAATTCTACTAAAATGCAGGGCTTTAAGTAAAAAACTATTTTAGCAAATTTACTAGTCAGGTTCTTACTGGTATATTCTTTGGTTAATAGCTATAAATCTGTATTCCTTATGCCAGTATTTAAAAAAAATGTTTCTACAAGATGTTGGGAGTGACCCTCCCTGGAGTAAAACAAACTACACAGTGGTTGTCTATAAGTAAAATACTTAGTAAGAAAATGTATATTTGGGAAAGTGTAGTATGGAAGTGATCACACTGGAGAGAAAAAAGTTCACAATAACCAAGTTTGATCTGCTGTTTTTATAGGAAGCATTCCATCTCATAATTATAGTTCCATATTCCATAGTGACAATGACAATGAAGAGAGATCTTCATTAATACCAAAGAACACTAAGTTGGATTAATATATTAAACAACTTTTAAAATCTGCATTAGATTTAGTTCCTTCATCCATCATGATGGGCTGATTCTTACTTAATTCTAAGAGTTGTGAAGATTAAATGAGATAATCCATGAGAAAATATAGAACATCTTTTGATACTTGGTGTGTGTGTACCCTAGATTATTTTCATCCTTTTCTTGAGATTTACTTATTATGGCATAATTTACAAAGTCAATTTACTTGCTTCAGAGGATTCACTCAAGTACAAAAAGGGCCAGGAGGCACTCAGAACAAATGTCAGATTGCCTTACATGCAACCCAGTTTTGCTTCTAATACACCAACTTTTTTCCTTTCTGGAGCAGAAAAGTTACTGTCACAAAACAAAAAACAAAACAAAACAAAAGAAACACACACACACACACACACACACACACACACACGCCTCACAAAAAATATCAGTACTTTCTAAGACCTGTATTTCCTACTAACTCCCAGCAGTATGCTATCACTTAAGATAATTTGACCAAATAGGGAGCTATAATCCATTTATCCTGATGTGCTTTCCATGTCTCTTACCACCTTTTCTGTTCACTGGGACCAAGATAGCCTTACCATTCCCCTCAGCTAGACTAAACTTAAGACAGGTTTCTTCCTGACTATAAGCCCTTAACCTTCCTTTTCTTAGGCATTTATTGTAAATACTTGCAATTGCAAATTCTTTCTCTGCCCTTTTGAAACGTACTTAAACTTTCTCCCAGCTTCTAACCACTTTTACAACCCAGGAATGTCTTTCTCCAGGTCCTGGGAGTAATCTTTGAAATGTAATCAGCAAGAAAGATAGTGTCCTATCTCCCAAGGGAGGATAGAAGCCTAACTTGATAAGTAAGTGCTTATTAACAAATGCAGCTGGCGTAATCACAAAGAAAACCATTTTCAAACTTAGGAATGATTCAGTGTGTCGGACACATTCCTATGACCAACCCCACCCTCCAGTACTTTTTCACTAGCTCACCTCAGCACTTAAAATCCCTCTTAACTTTTGTTTCAGTGGAGTAGAGTTCAGTCTCTCCCCTTTGTAGCAAGTCCTGAAGAGTCTTCCTTGCCTGCTTAACTCTGGTACAAGTTTTCATTGACAGTTTCCTTCTTAAGGAGTAAGTTCTGTGGCTTATCATTACAAGAACACTCTTGCCAATATTCTCAACTCATTGCCCTCTCTTTTTCCCAAACCCCAAATCCATATAATCAGCCTTTCCAGTGCTTCCTTTGGAGAAAAAACAAACAACCAGCTGATTCACTTCACTCTCACACTGTTGACTTCAAGTTCTAGAACATTATAAACAACCTCAAGAAGATACTGATTTTTAGAGTAACGGCCCAATACTGTTAATGTACAATAAAGGATGTATCTTTCCACTCATCAGGAAACATGTTTTGCCATATTTCACCTCTATTATCTCCTCCATTACAGTCTTGTATAGGGAACTGTGAGGCTAGCTCCTTCCTTTTGTCCTGGGATCAGAGTTGTCAACACTCTCCATGTGTGGTGTGTTCTGGGGACCCAAGGGGAGACACACCCCGTAGCCTGAGAGAAACAAGGAGGGGACCCCAGAGGAGTCAGAGAGAACTGCCCTCTCTTTCACCGGGTCCCCCTCTCAAGTTCACCATGCAGCCTGCTGCTGCAAAGTGGTACAATCAAGGGACTATGCCTTCACTGAATTTTGTGTCGAAGACAGTGAAGATGTTATTGTAAATTTTGAAAAATCTAAACTTCCCATCAGTTGTCTTGGAGGCAGTGATAATTTTAAACATTTAAATGAAATTGATCTTTTTCACTGTATTGATCCAAATGATTCCAAGCATAAATGAATGGACAGGTTGATTTTATTTTGTTTACCAACGGTGAATCTGGCCAGTCATGACCAAGATTGACAAAAGAAAGGGCAAAACTTAACTGGGTTAGCATGGGTCTTTAGTAATTGGAAAGCCTGGGAAGATGATTCAGATGAAGACATGTCTAATTTTGATCATTCCTCTGAGATGATGAACAACATGAGTGGTGATGAGGATGTAGATGGACCAGAAGTAGATGGAGCAGATGATGACTCATAAGACAGTGATGATATAAAAATGCCAGCTCTGGAGTAAGGAATCTTGTCATCACTGGATTTTGAGGAAGAAAAATAACTTCTCTATGAGATTTCACAATTGAGAGAATTTCTGAGTTGGTAGTTCTAAAAGCAGATGCTGTATTTGCCTTCTTTAATCCATTTTTCAACCTGTTGGTTATTTTTAAAGGCTTCACTAAAAGTTGATATGTACCATTGTATGGGGCAATTTTAAGTCAGCTAAGGCAATAGCCTTATACATGAACTTTTCTCAGACTTCCGTGATGCTCTTGAGGTCCTAGGCAATTGATAGAGCAGTTGTGATAAGTGAAAACATTTCACCTCCGTCTCCTTTGCTTCATAATGTAGATACTGACATGATAGGAAGCTCTAGGCTTAGAAGAAAGAGAACTAAACTGTAGATTTTGGAACATGGACTCAAAGTGGCTGATGAAACAAATTGTTTGATACTTTAAACTGCTAACTTGTTCCTCAGGTATATCTTCCAGGATTATTGCACTAACGTTTTATTTTTCAAAAAAATTACTTCACATTATTGTATGTGATCACTTGTTCCAGATGTATCTTAGCTAAAAGCAGTGAATGCCCTAACTTAGATGGTTTTGAAGACTGTGCATTTGGTATGTTTGACCCTTAAACTTTTGTATATTGTTGCTTGGGAGTCTGTACATTTAGACCAAACTTCTATTTGTGCTTCAGTATGGCAAGTACATGAAAAAACTGTTGATACGTTATTGGATTTTTTAATTTCTTTTTTTGATTTAGCTTGTCCCAGGCTGAAAACCTCAATTTATATTCATGACAGTGGGGATTTTTTTCTAATCTACATTGTTTTTCATAAACTGTTGGAAGACAAAAAACAAAACAAAACTGTGATGCTAAATTCCTGTACTTAAATTCTTATACTTATTCTCAGTTACTTTCTAGATTAAGACCAAAATCCTTATAGTTATACAATTACTATTACATATCTGATCTCAAAATCAACTTAATTTTCTATAATTCACCTTAATTTCTGTCTCTATTTTATCATTGTGGGTGAAGAATCTCAGTCCCTTCGAGGGTCACCAACACTCCCCATATACTAGGGTGTTAATGTCATGTCAAAGCAAGAGTTGGGGGAAAGAGACAATATACTTACTCCTTCGCTTTGCTCCAGTAGTTTGACATTGAAATACACATCACCAAGTTGGTTTGGCTATTCCAGGTCCAGTGACTTGAACTATTCTGTGCCAAATGGCACACAGAATATTTTGGAGAAATTTTCCAGGGATCCATCTTCCTAGACAAGCCATACACCTCTCTGTGGTGACTTGCTAGATCCCCTGTAATCTGCCAGAAGGCTGTCCTATTCACAAGACCCACCAACACGGCTCTCTCTCTTTCTCTTTTTTCCCACTTTCCCCCTTCCTCCCTTGTATCTCTACCTTCTGTTCTCTCTGCATTTCAAGGGATGTCTTTTTATTCTTGGATGTCATAGGTAGGAAACTCCTACTGCCTTTGACTTCCCTCAATATATATTGTTTATACCAGGAAACTTCTCCCTAATTGACACATATAAGTTCTGGAAGTAAAAATTATAAGGACTTACAGGTCTTGTCCAGTTTTCTTCTCTGCCACATCTCTCCCACAAAACAATGAGCACAGAGCCCACTAGCTTCCTGAATGGAGAGACAGGTAAAGGTGGAAAAATTATGCTTAATATCAATACCACAACATTTACAATTGTATTTCTACTTCATCTCCTAACTCTTGTGCATTGTCTCTACATTCCTATAGCATCATATAGTTCATAGCTTCCTGAATGAATGTGTTCATTTATATTTCCTAATATTTCAACAGTTGTGTTTATCCTCTGCTCAAAATGAATCTTCATTTATGGACAGAAATGTGTGCATTATGATTAAAGAGAAGGAGATAAAGATGCCTCTGCTAATACTTTAATATTTAGGTGTATCACTCTTCTCCCAGATGGTGGCAACTATTTGGCCATGGACCAATTAAGAAGTCAGTGTAAATCTCTAAATTAAATGGCAGTAAAAGTTACTATTTTTTCCAGATAAAAATAACATTTATCTATCTATACACATATTTTTATATGTTCACATGTGTGTATGCATATATGTATGTATACACATATATATATATTTAAAAGTGGGAATATTTTATTTAAACTTCTCACCAATCTGTTGACCATTTTGTAAGCCTTTAGTATTCATGAATACGACTTTGAAGCCTTCTATTTATTATACATTCACCTCTAACATTTTATGTATTAAACTGCCATCTTAGTGTTCTGTCACCAACTTTTTATTTATTTAAAAAAAACCTTTTTTTAAATGTTTATTCATTTTCGAGAGAGAGAGAGACAGAATACAGGTGGGGGAGGGGGCAAAGAGAGAGGGAGACACAGAATCCAAACAGACTTCAGGCTCTGAGCTGTCAGCACAGAGCTTGGTGCGGGGTTCAAAATCTAGAAGGTGAGATCATGACCTAAGCCGAAGTTGGATGCTTAACCGACTGAGCCATCGAAGCACCCCACCAACTTTTTAGACATGTCACAACTCATTACTCCCCAACTTACCTTATATTAAATACTTGATGAGTTTTAGAAGACGGATTATTCACTTGATAGTAATTGTGACCACCCTAGTGTTAACAACAGAGCTTCCACAAACCAATACTTCCTGTGGCTTACCTTTGAAGATGAATAAATACATGTTTTATGAAGATGATAATTACTTTCAATATCATACAATGACATTTTCTGACTTTGCTCCTGAATTCTGAGGATGGAGCCCCCTTTGTAGTATAGAGCTCAGCTACAGAAAGCCTCTGGCTAAACTCCTTTGGGAAAGAGTTTTTAATGGTAAGAACTTAGATTATTATCCTCAGTGATTTTTTTAACCTCTGTCTACAGTGCGTATCTTTATATAGCTTTTGTTTTCATTGTTATCTACCAGAAGTAGGCCCTCATTACAGCCTAGAGATTCTTCTAGACTCCTTGGTCTACTCCTCTAACTTGGTTCATGGCATCTATTTTAAACTTGTCAAGGTTATTAGTGATGTAACGTTGCACCTTCTGGTTCTTATCTTGACCTAGCAGCCATTATCAGGCTACTTTGCCCTAAGCTGGCCATTATCTCTCTGAGAAACAGCTCTTTTCAATAATCAGACACTGACAGGTTAACCTTTACCTGTCAAGGAGTCAATCAAGATTCATTGCAATGAAAGAAATTTTTGTTTTTAAAAAGTATTTTAATTCCAGCACAATTAATATTAAGTGTTACATTAATTTCAGGTGTACAATATAGAGATTCAACACTTCCACACATCACCCGGTGCTCATCACAGCAGTGTACACTTTAATCCCCATCATCTGTTTAACCCATCCCCCCATCCACCTCCCCTCTGGTAACTATCAGTTTGTTGTCTGTAGTTAAGAGTCTGTTTCTTGGTTACTCTCTCTCTTTTTTTCTTAGCTTTCTTTTTTGTTCCTTAAATTCTACATGAGTGAAATCATATGGTATTTTTCCACAAGACATTTTTCTTGATCAGGTTCTATGCATACAGCCTTAAACTTGCCATTCCCCACCTCTTACTCTTTATTCCAAACACACCAATTTCCTCATGTCTTGAATTTTTGCAAATGCTACTCCTCTCTGTAATGTCCATTTCACATCCTTCACTTCTAACATGCAGCACAGTGATCTGGACAGTCATCTCTATACACCCACAGTTACTCTGTTTCCCTTGTCTGGGTCTCAGTCTTCTCTCCATGCACTTCCCTGTGACAGCAATTTTTAAATTGTTCTATTATCTGTTTATTTATTGGCTTTTCTGTAAGATAGTTCTTTTGCAGAGTTTAGGAACTTTCAAAGAACAGCCATTTAATATACATTTGCTGAATGAATGGAATGAATATCCATGTTTCCCCACTTTCCTTTCCCCCTAACTTTTCAGATGTAAATATTTTGAAACATTGAAAGTGAAATATTTTGAAAAAATCAGTCTCATAATCATTGTGTTCTAATATTTATAAGTACAGCTATAAAAACATTTTTGTTGTCAATTTCAAAACTATTTAATATTGTTGACAAAAACAAAATTATTTTCCTGAATATGTTAGAAAATTAATATGTTGAATAAAACAGAAGTCAGGGCTTTAGGGGTAATTTAATGTTTAAAAATTTTAAAATAAGATGCATAATATAAATTTGTTTTTCTAAAATAATCTAATTTAAAAAATCTTGCTAGAATTCTACATTCACTGCAGAGCTGCAATATAATTTGTAAGGCAGCAACATTTAAATACTAAGCTTTGCTTATTAATTTCCTGAATTAGAACAGTTCTTAAAGGAAAAACAACTAAACTGCAGCCAGCATGAAGAAATTGGATTTAGTGATGATTGCTATCTTTAAAGCTTGTGACCTTACATTATTCTGTCATATGCCTAAAGGCATTGAAAGTACTCTAAATTAATTTTAGGGCTACACAAAAAATGGTTTCTTCAATCACAGAGTCCAAGAGCTGTATGTCCCCTGGTGCTCTGCTATCATGTTTTTAATCTTCATAACATGATTCTGTAATGTGTCCTATTCATAGAAAAAATTCTGCAAATTTTTCCAGAACCACTTTTTTTAAGTCTTGGCAATAAAATATATCTCTTCTACCTCCTCCCAATACTTCTCTGAAGTAGAGAAAAAAATGTTCCTTTGCATCGTATGTTCAATCAACCTGTCTTCTCCTAGTGTTTAAAGATGCCTTTAGGGTCGCCAATAACAGACAAACAGTGGTGCTCATATATCTTGAATATCTTTGTGTGTTTTCAAAGTGGCAGAAACTTGAAGTGAGTTTAACTTGTGCCAAGCACTGAAATTTTCACAGTAACCCTTTATGTGTCATCAGTCATTTTATGGATAAAGAAACTGAGTCTTAGAGAAGTTTAGTAACTTGCCTAAGGTCGGTCATATAGCAAGTAACCGAAATATGATTTTATAGAGCCAAACGTACAGGAAATGTAGTATGAACATGGATGATTATTATATCTTTGCTTTCATCCTACAAGTTAAACAAAAATGACCAAAAGATTATCAAAACTAGTGGGAAAATTATATCAGTCGTAAACGCTATGTAGAAAATGAATTATTATGCCACATATGCCAAATAATTTCTAGATATGATGCAGAAAGGACTAAAAATAAGCCATTGAGGACAAGCATTATCTCTCATGGAGAAAGTGGTACCATATCCCTGAAAGCAAAGAGAGGCAATGCTAAGAACTTGGAAAATACTGGACTGTCTCCTGAGGCAGCAGATTACACCCTGCATAAGAGACATAGGGACTCAGTCCAAAAGAGGAAGCCTGCCTGGTCAGAAGACTAGTTATGGTAAACATCCTGTAAGTGCAGGGCTTTTTCTAATGGAAGAAAGGATTTAAAGCTAAGAGGGATTATATAGCCACCATCAGCTCACTCATCTCTTCAATCAAGCTAGTGGATCCCCTAAAGGGAACTGACAGATCGGAGAAAATTAGAAGACAAAATACTATCATCACAAGAATTATCTGTATTTGGTATCTCTGTTTCTTCCATTCTGTCTTGCTCTTCCTCCAGCATGACTTTTCCCTCCATCTCTCCACTAAAATTTCTCTTGTTAGGATCACTAGTGATTTGAATGTTGCTGAATCAAATAATCATCTTCTGGTTCTTGTATTACCTGACCTATTAGCAGCATTTGATCCAGCTGATCATCCCTTTCTTCTTACCACTTGTTTCCATCACTGTCTCCACAGCTTGCCCCACATCTTCATGCTTAATGTAGTATCTATGGCTCAATGCTTGGTTCTCTTTGTCAAATACATACTCTCAGTAACATCATCTATTCCCATGGCTTTAAATACTATCTAATCACTGATGATCATTCTCAAAAGTATGTCTCTAACCTGATTTTCTATGGTGGCCCTCATACACATGTCCAACTGCCTACTCAATCTATTTTCTTGGATATCTTATAGGAATCTGAAGCACAAATATCCAAAGTGGGATTTCTGAGCTTTTCCCACAAATTTACTCTACTTAAAGTCTTACCCATTTCAGTTAAAGGAATTCAACCTTTAAGTTACTTAGGTCAAGGGGTGCCTGGGTGGCTCAGTCCATTAAGTCAGCTCAGGTCATGATCTCGTGGTTTGTGAGTCTAAGCCTCACATTGGGCTCTGTGCTGACAGCTTGGAGCCTGCTTCCCATTCTGTGTCTCCCTCTCTCTCTGCCCCTCCCCTGCTCATGCTCTCTCTATATATCAAAAATAAATACAAACAAACAAAAATTACTTGGGCCAAAACCTAATGTTCAATCTGTGAACAAATTGAGTATTTTGTTTATTTGTATTTACATACTAATTATAGTGGATATATAGGAACAGAAGCCAAAAAAATAGAGATGGAAATGAAGAGATATTTTATTCTCTATGTTAATAATTTTTGAATCATATGAACGTATTACCTGTATGAAAAGTTAGGTGTAAAATTTCATAGGCTGAAGTGAATATGGATATATTACTCATAAGGACAATGATAAATATGATGTTAAAATATTACCTCCCTGAGAAGAAATAAAAGTTGCATATTCCCAATCTTTTACAAGGAAGAATTAGAATTTTATTATCTGCATAATGATCCATAGCATAAAAACAATCACAATCTTTAGCTTTATCATTTGCTACTAACAAATAGTTTATATAGATGAATTACTTTTTACAGATCAGTATTTATTAATCCATTTCTGTGCATACTTATTGCTTCTTGTGTCACTAGTCAGTAGTATTTATCTGCTCAGTAGTTCATAAAATTTATATGAGCAATAAAATGAGAAGTAAGGGAAGCCCCAAATTTGTTTTACTCCTTGTGTTTTGATTGGTTCTTAAATTTCAAAACATGACAAACCACGCTTTAATATTTTTTAACTGTAATTTCTGCTTACCAAAAATGTTTTTGTTATATTTTGAAATGCACGATTATATGATTCCCCCTCCCTTGCTGCCAAGGGAGAGACTAATAAAATACTAAGAATTAAAGATATCAAAAATAATTCCATAATTAATCCCATTGTATAAGGTAGGGAGAATTTAGAAGAAAAATATGGAAGTTATGGGTTTCCCTTTAATTGCAACTGAATAATGATAAGAGAGGTTGTGAAGCTCTGCTTTCAGATCCAATGTGTCAAGAGCTTAGAAGTCACTACTCCCATGAAAAACTGAAAATAAACCACTTTTCTCGAACCCATTAGAGAAATTGGTCCAGAGTAAGCCCTGAAATCTGGAGAGCAAGATTAATATTGAGAATCTCAACTAAGATCAGTACCTAGAGCAGAAGATATAACCATAAAGCTATTGGAATAAAGAATTTTGGCCAGTTATTGGAGGCTTAGTCTTGATGAACCAGCATGAGAGTGAGAAACTCCTGGAGTCCACAGTCCTAGAGATTCCCACACTTTCTAGAGTATTGATGTGGGAAACAAAGGCAGAAAGAAATGGTAAGATAAAATTAAATTTCCTTATAAACGGCAGCCCATTGACAAATACTTGAGACTGGCAGAGTAAAATGTTCCTCCAGAACTCCTTACTGTCTTGATGCTAATGCTTTGCTAGAGGGGAAAAAACCTTAGCTTGACAATAGGTAGGCTCCAGGATCCTGAGAGTCTTCTTTAGCATGAAAATCTCATTGAAACCTCCCCTGGACTTTACCTCCCCCGACTCTATAGTATAAAACCAGTCTCTCCTCCTGGTCCGGGGGCAGCTCTTCCTGCCCACAGTTCCTGTCCTCATGCTTTAATAAAATCACCTTTTTGTACTAAAGACGTCTTCAAGAATTCTCACTTGGTTATTGGCTCTGGACCCCATGAACCTTACTACCACCCTAAAAACCTCATCAGTTATAACCTCCAGGAATCCTGCTAAGTTCTCATGATGAAGATCAAGGGCAAATCCCCTCATATTTATGGCAGGGGTAGGGAGAAAGTAGCCATCTTGAAGTATGTCCAAACCATGAAAAAGAAATTTTTTCGCATGGGAAACAACTTTACCAGAACCTAATCTACCTAAGGAAAGGACAATTAGCTAAATCCAGCTCTGGCTTTCTTGTGTTACCTAAAAAAAGAAGGAGAGAGGGAGAGAGAGAAGGTAAGAAACACCCTGGGGACACCGGTCCACTGAAAGACTGAAATTTAATTCAAAAGATTCTAGAATACTTCCCCTTCCCTCACCTGATGTCTTACCACTACATCAACAAGATTTCAGAATAACAGCAGATTATAGCTAAAAGAACTCTCCAACACAGATTCAAATTAAGGGTTTCTTAGAGACACGCAAAGACAAAAAGGTAGATAAAAATAAGGACACTGAAGGTTAGTGAAACCTATAGTGCTTATGATGTGATTTGATGATGGGGTCCAGGAACAAATGGTCAAAAAAGATTTCTTTAATTTCCGTGTATTTGTGGTCTTTCCAAATTTTTTCTTGTGGTTGATTTCAAGTTTCATAGTGTTGTACTCTGAAAATACCCATGGTATGACCTCAATCTTTTTGTACTTGTTGAGGGCTGATTTGTGATGTTTTAGGTGCAAAAAAAGGTAATTTTATAAAAACACGGGAATAGGATGTATGGGTAGAAAAGGCTGCATTGGGATTGTGAGGAGCTATTGATTATATACTTTTAAGTTGGGGCCTGAAGGGGAGAGCGGAAGATTCCAAAAGGATTTTCATGTTAAAAAAGATTTACAGGATTCTGAAATTCTGGCTATTGTCAAGCTACGGTTGCTTTCTGCCTTTAGCTAAGCATTAACATTAAGACAGTTGGGAGTTCCTGGAGGAGTGTTCTCTCCCAGTCTCAAGTATTTGTCAGTGGGCTTTAAGTTACAAGGAAATTTAATTTTATCTCCATTTCCTTTTGCCTTTGTTCTCCACATCACTTATAGCTATAGCAAACATTAAACATAACCCAACTCTTATTAAATTAATATAAAACCTCATACTACAGCCTATTTATTTCAGTTCGTATTATTTAATACATCATTTCCAGGTTTTAGTGTTGTGCCTGAATCACGAGTCCCCAGAGACCACCAAGGAGACAACACCGATGCAAGTACCTAAGGGTCTTTATTACAAGCTCGAGCAGGGGCTCACCCGTCAACCGGCACAACAGCAGCAGGGTGAAGCCCCGAACAATAGCGAGCAGGGATTATATGGGGTAAGGGACGGGGGTGTTACAGTGCACACGTTTTACGTATAGCATCATCACATAAGCACCAGTCATAACTGTACAGTACCCATGTTAACAGTTTTGACCATTCAGTATCTGTGAGGTGCTCATTACTTTTGGCGGGACCCAATCATGACCTTTGAGAATGCTTTGAAAATTACCAATTATGAGGTGAGTTCAAAAGGCCCACGTGGGGTTTTAGGCAAGTGCTGAGTGATTAGCTAGTTTGTACGAAGTAACTATATAACCTTCAGTCCCTGACTCTGACCACAGGAATGTTTTTAACTTCTTTTGATTAGCTGATCTGAGGGTGGTCCGAAGGCTGATTCAGCCTTGAGCAATCTGAGGCTTTTCCTGGAACTGGGGCTATGTGCAGCCTGAGGTTGCTCTTAATGGAGGCCTTAATCTCAAAATGACGTTACTTAGGCTCCTCATTAGCAAAAATTACAAAGTCTGCTGTGGTGGTTAGTTTTATATATCAAGTAGACTGGGCCGGGGGTGGGGTAGTCAGATATTTAGTCAAACATCCTTGAGTTGGTAAGGGTGTTTTGGACGAAATCAACATTTGAATCAATAGACTGAGTAAGGCAGATTTCCTTCCCTTGGGTAAATGGGATTCATCCAACAAGTGAAGCCCTGACTAGAACAAAAAGGCTGAATAAGAGAGCATTCCTTCTGCCTGACTGCCTTAGAGCTAAGATGTCAGTCTTTTCTTGCTTTTAGACTCAGCTGAATCTTCATGTCTTTCTGGGTCTTAAGGCAACTGGCCTTTGGGTTGTACAACATCAACTGTCTTGGTTCTCAGTTGGACTGGCTTTTGTACTGGAAATAGAAGTATACCTTCAACCTTTTCATGTTTCCAGCTTGCTGACAGCAGATTTTGAAACTGGCCAGTCTCCAGAATCATCTGAGTCAAATCTTTTTAATAAATCTCTGAATAGATAGATAACAGAGGAAGGAAGGAAAGAAGGAAGGAAGGAAGAGAGGAAGAGAAAACATCTTATTATTTCTTTGGGGGAACTCTGATCAACCATTCCTTAAAATGAAATGAAAAAACACAGTCTGGAACACCTGGGTGGCTCAGTCAGTTAAGCCTCTGACTTTGGCTCATGTGAGGTCATGATCTCACAGTTCGTGGGTTCAAGCCCTACTCTAACAGCTCAGAGCCTGAAGCCTACTTTGGATTCTGTCTCTCTCTCTCTGCCCTCTGCCCCCCCGCTTGTGCACTCTCTCTCTCTCTCTCAAAAATAAATAAATGAACATTAAAAAAAAGAAAAAAACACAGTCTGAATAGACAAAGCAAACATCAGAAACAGACTCAGATATGACACAAATTTGGAATTATGAGACAGGGAATTTAAAATAATTATGATTAATATGTTAAGAGCTATAATGGAAGAAGTAGATAACATGTAAGAACATATGGATAATATAGGCTGAGAGAAGGAAATTCAAAGAATAGAAAATAAGTTGTAGATATAGGAACTTAGAGGCAGAAATACCTTATTGGGCACATCAGTAGACTTAACGCAACTGAGGAAGGAATAAGTGAGCTTGATAATACGTCAGTAAAAACTCCTTAACCTGAAATGCAAAGAGAAAAATACTTTTTTAAGAAAGAGATTAGTTGATCTTTTACATGTAGGTGTCCAGTTTTCCCAATACCATTGTTGATTGTCCTTTCTCCATTGTACATTCTTGCCTCCTTTGCCATAGATTAATTGACCATATATGCCTGGGTCTATTTCTGGACTTTTTAGGCTATTCTGTTGATCTGTATGTTTTTATGCTAGCACCATACTGTCTTGATTACTACAGCTTTGTAGTATATCTTGAAATCTAGTATTGTGACACCTCCAGCTTTGTTCTTTTCAAGATAACTTTGTCTACTTGAGGCATTTTGTGGTTCCATACAAATTTTAGGATTATTTTTTCTAGTTCTGTGAAAAATGTTATTGGTATTTTCATAAAGATTGCATTAAATCTGTAGATTGCTTTGGATAGTATGGATACTTTAACAATAGTCTTTGACCTATGAGCATGGTATAACTTTCCATTTGTTTGTGTTATCTTCAATTTCTTTCATCAATGTCTCAATAGATTTTAGAATATAGGTCTTTCACCTCCTTGGTTACATTTATTTCTAGATGTTTTATTAATACTGGTGCAATTGTAAATGGGATTATTTTCTTAATTTCTCTTTCTGCTGCTTCTTTATTGGTGTATAGAATTGCAGTAGATTTCTCTATGTTAATTTTGTAGGCTACAACATTACAGAATTCATTTATTAGTTCTCATAGGCTTTTTTTTTTTTTGTGGAGTGGGGTTTTCTATAAATAGTATCATGTCATCAGGAAGAGGGATAGCTTTACTTCTTCTTATGAGTTTGGATGCCTTTTATTTCTTTTTCTTGTCTGATTTTTACAGCTAAGACTTCCAGTACTATGTTGAATAAAAGTGGTGAGAATGGACATCTTTGTCTCATTGTTGATCTTACAGGAAAACTTTCAGTTTTTCACCATTGAGTATGATGTTAGCTTGGGTTCTTTTTTTTTTTTTTTAATATATGGCTTTTATTATGTTGAACTATGTTCCCTCTAAACCCACTTGGTTGAGAATTAACTGAAGCACTTTCTTATATTGTACACAAAGGTAAACTCAAAATGGGTTAAATAGCAAAGGGTGAGACCTGAAACCATAAAACTCCTAAAAGAAAACATAGACAGTAATCTCTTGGACAGCAGCCTTGGACAACATGGATATTGTTCCTCAGATAAAAGAAACAAAAGCAAAAATAAACTATCAGGACTATACAAAAATAAAAAGCTTTTGCACAGCAAAGGAAACCATCAACAAAACAAAGGCAACCTACCGAATGGGAGAAGATATTTGCCAATGATTTATCTGATAAAGGAGTAATACCCAAAATACATAAAGAATTTATACAACTCAATACCAAAAAGCAATCTGATTTAAAAAAGAGTAGAGGACCTAAATAGAGTTTTCCAAAGAAAACATATAGATGATTAACAAACTCCTGAAAAGATGTTCAGCATCACTAACCAGCAGGGAATGTAAATCAAATCACAATGAGATGTCACCTAACACTGGTCAGAAAAAGTAGGATCAGCAAGATAAGAAACAACAGTATTGGTGAGAATATGGAGAAAAGAAGACACTTATGCGTTGCTGGTGGGAATATAAATTGGTACAGCCACCGTGGAGTTTCCGTAAAACATTAAAATAGAAATACCATATGATCCAGCAATTCTTTTATTGTGTATTTAATCAAGGAAAATGAAAACATTAATTGAAAAGGATATATGAACTTCTGTGTTTATTACAGGATTATTTACAATAGTCAAGGTATAGAAGCAACCCAAGTGTCCATCCATAGATGAATGGATAAAGATGGTGTGTGTGTGTGTTTATGTCCATGTTGTAACAAAATGGATGACCTGGAGAGTATTATGCTAAGTGAAATAAGTCAGACAGAGAAAGATAAATAACACATAATTTCACTTATATGTGGAATCTAAACAACAAATGAACAAATGAAAACAAAGAAACCATCCCCCACCACTGCCAGACTCTTATATATAGAGTACAAACTGGTGGTTCCCAGAGTGGAGGTTGTTGTGTTGAGGGTGGGTGAAGTAGATAAAGGCGATTAAAAGGTGAAAACTTATAAAATAAATCAGACATGGAGATGAAAAGTACAGCATAGAGAATATAGTCAATAATATTTTAATAATTTAGTATGGTGACAGATAGTGACTATACTTATCATGGTGAGCACTGTGTAATGTATAGATTGTAGAATCAGTATGTTGTATACCTGAAACTAATATAACATTGTATATCAATTATACATTTTTAAATGTTTATTTATGTTTGAGGGAGAGAGAGAGGTGGGGAGGGACAGAGAGGGAGACAGAATCCAAAGCAGGCTCCAGGCTCCCAGCTGTCAGCACAGAGCCTGATGCAGGGCTTGAACCCATGAACCATGAGATCATGAACTGAGCTGAAGTCAGACGCTTAACTGAATGAACCACCCAGGTGCCCCTCAATTATACTTTAATAACAGATTTCTAAAAACTGAAAAAAACTCACATAAAGAGAAAGAGATAATCTGAAAATGTCTATATGTATTAAAGAAATTGAACCAATAATTAAAAACCTTCTTAAATAGAATGCTCTGAGATCATATGGTCTAACTGGTGAATTCTGCCAAACATTGTGGAAGAAATGGTACCAATTTTTCAAAAAATTTCCTAGAAAACACAAACAGGGAACACTTGCTAACCCATTATGTTAGGTTAGCATTGCCCTAATACCAAAACCAGGTGAATACATATGGAGAAAGGCAAACTACTGACCAATATCTCTCATGAATATAGATGCAAAAATTCTTAACAAAATTCAGGAAAAATGAATGAAAAGGGTGTAAAAAAGTTATATGCTACAATCAAGTGAGATTTATCTCAACTAGGCAAGGCTGGTTCAGCAGCATGCAAAAATCAATCAATAAAATCCACCGCATCAACAATCAATTCAGTTGACATAGAAAATGCACTTGGTAAAATCCAGCATACATTTAAGATAAAATCTCTCAGCACACCACAAACGGAGGGGAGCTTCCTCAAGTTCACAAAGAATAGTGATAAAATACCTGTAGCTGACATCATACTACTGGTGAGGAACCGGATGCTCTCCCCTCCAGATCACAAGGCGAGAAAGCCCCCTCGCACCATGGTTTTTAGACATCCTACCAGGAGTCCCAGCTAGTACAATAAGACAAGACAAAACAAGGAAATAAAAGGTACACAGATTGGAAAAGAAGAAAAAACTGTCTTAATGACATGATTATATATGTAGATAATCAGAATGAAATCAACACATACAAAAAACCCAAAATACCTGCTGGAGCTAAATCCATTATTAAAAGGTTATAGGATACTCAGTTTGAGTTTATATACTCAGTTGGTTTCCTATCTATCAGCGACAAACAAGTGGAACTTGAAATTAAAAACACAATACCATTTATATTAGCACCAAGAAAATGAAATAATCAGGTATAAATCTAAAACGATATGTCCAGGATCTATATCCAGACAGCTACAAAACTCTGTAAAGAAATCAGAGATGTGATTTAGTGTACTGTGAACAGACTCTGTTCCTCAGACTTGCTCCAATGGATTGTATTATTTTAGAATGCGCTCGTTATAAATCTTTTGTAGAGAAGCATCATCTTATAGTGGTAATAAAACTCTTTTAAGAGTATCCTTTTGTTGCTTCAAAGTCTTAGGCTTTTTTAACATAGTACACAACTATTAGTGGGGCACGTATAGTGACAGGAAGTAGCATTCACTAACATTCTATAGATAAGACTGAGGGCGAATATGGGAGCTACAGACTGGAGATCCTGATGAGTCGTATATCCTACAACTTTGAAGAGTCTTGACTGTTCATTTAGATCATCTTTTGAGTGATAGTGTGGTAAATTGATCATGACCTGATTTTATACTTCATCTTTGCTTTTTCTTCCACATCTCATTTTGTGCACATTGTAAAGTGGGACGGGAGATATTTGCCTCGTGGAGCTTTGTGAGAGTCAGAGATGATGTACATATGTCGCCTAGACTTTAGTGAGTGCTTCATTAAGGATGACTTAACAGTAAGTCCTGATTATTACGAAGACATTGAGGGTTGTGTTGAGAATAGGGAGTGGGATCCATGTTAGGATGTAGGAATGGCTATGGGAAAAAAGTCTGATATATCTCAGTATAGAGATGATTCTATTTTCAGCTTACAGGACAGTCTGAAAAGACAGCTGAGGAATTAAACTCTAGCTTTATTTATAGAAGATAGGAATAATGACCACTCCTACTCTTTAAGAATTCCTATATTTTGTAATTTTCCACTTATCTACATCCCCATGGTGGCAAAAGATAACAACATATAAAGACTTACAACAAAAAATAAATGTTTATGGGATATATATAGCAGAGTAGCTACTGTCTGATGAACTGACAGAGAACATTAGAAATAGGGTGAAGAGGGGCATCTGGGTGGTTCAGTCAGTTAAGCTATGACTTTGATTTTGACTCACTCATGATCTCATGGTTTGAGGGACTGAGACTTGTGTTTGGCTCTGCGCTGATGGCTCAGAGCCTGCTTGGGATTCTCTCTTTCTCTCTCTCTACCCCTCTCCTGTTTGCGCATGCATGGTATCTCTCTCTCCTCTCTCTCTCTCTCTTTCTCAATATAAATAAACATTTTTAAAAAAGAAACACGGTGAAGAGCAGCCATTGATTAATTCTGTTGAAGCCAGTTATGAATAACATAGCAGATGCTCACACAAGAGAACCTAGCTAAGCAAGGGTTTAGAAAGTCCATCTGGGAGTCAGAGGCAAGATCTGTGTCACTGTCAGCTTGGTCTTGGCAATCAAAGCTTCAATAACTAGTATTTATTGAACACTTAGTAAATTCTATCCCTTTAGCATGCATCTATGAGGTTTCTCTAGTTGAGTCTCTAGAACAACTCTGTGAAGTAAATTCTTTTACCATCATTTTACAGACATAGAAACTGTACTTCAAGGAAGCTTAGTAATTTGACTTGGTCACTGCTGGAGGCCCGGTCCAGGGGTCCCTGAAGGATGGATGGTGTCGGCGAGAGAGAGTGGGAGAGCCCCGAGATTCTTTCTGATCACCAGGCAAGCATCTCTGTCCTGTCGGTTTTGGTGTCTTTATTTATAGGTCAAACGATAACATGGCATCAGAAAAAGGAATTTTTACAATGGAAAACTCTTTGTGATAAGATGCTTTGAAAAGTGTGCAAAAACAGGTTTTTCGGAAGTATTCTTGCAGAATTACCCCAATCAGAGTGAGGTTGAGTAAATCTTACAACTAAAGAACTAACATGATGTTCTTAGTGAAAAACAGGATGACATACATATTTGTTCTAAGTTAATAACGCTAAGATTAGGCCATTGTTAAGTTGTATATAGATAGGCTAGGAGTCATTCTGTCTGGCTCACAAGAGGACGAATGTTTTTGAACTGGTTAATAAGTTGTTTGTGGAAACTTTTTTTGACCGGATGCTGAATGTGTAAACACCATGGAGGCCCTAAATGTGTCAGCCTTTGATTTTGGGTTACGTTTTAGCTACTCTTATCTATCTTCATCCCAGCCACCAGTGTAAGGGAGGGTGTTTGTGGAAAGTAGGCCTTAGGGAAGGGACTGCCATACATCACCAGTTAGAAAAGGTATAAGTATTAACTTAAGTTTCACCCTTATCTGTTCCTTAACTCTAAATTAGGCCCTTTGTCTTGGGACCAGGCTCAATTGTAACTCCTGTGTTCTTAACCCCCTTTATTATGTAAGTCTTGGATCTGCAAGGCCCATAGGAAGAGCCTTTTGACAGTCATCCACAGTGCTTTCATGTAAAATCTCATTTGAAGAGGCAGGAATATGCTTTTCCTTCTGAAGAATCTGTGTGAGGAATATCGGTCTGATTTGGAATATTGTGAGGCCTGGTCAATACCAGCAGGCTCATTTCCAACATGAGCCAGTAGTAGAAGGAGATACCAGTTTCGCTTCTCATGGCAGGAGCTGTGCAAATGCTGCCATTTCCTCACTATGACTGTCATCCAGCGAGGCCAGTGTGGCTCCCAGCAGGTCACAAAACCAGTAAGAGATGGAGCAAGGACTTGAAACCCAGATTGTCTGACTTCCAACTCAAACTCTTACCCACCACACTTTATTGTTGCTTAAGATAATAGCTCTCAACATCATAGGATAAATTCATTTCAAGAATAATAATAGTTCTAGGGCACCTGGGTAGCACAGTCAGTTGAGTGTCTGACTTCGGCTCAGGTCATGATCTCACCACTCATGGGTTTAAGCGTCATACTGGGCTTTGCGTTGACAGCGCAGAGCCTGCTTCAGGTTCTCGGTCTCCCTCTCTCTCTCTGTCTCTCCCACATTCATTCATTCATTCATTCATTCTCTCTCTCTCTCTCTCTCTCTCTGCACCTCTCAGAAATAAACATTAAAATAAAAGAATAATAATAGCTCCTATCTATTGAGCACTTAATGTATTTCAAGTATTGCTCTGCTCACATCATTTCATTTAATTCTCACTAAAATCCTATGAGGTTTTCATCTAGGTTTTATTCTTTTTTTTCCATTTTACAAAGAAAGACACTGAGGTTTATAGAAATTACGTTGTTTGCCCAAGGACATAGGCTCATATGAGAGCAGAGACTGGAATCCAGTTCTGTCTGACTCCCAAATTCATGTTTTTTACACTGCAAAAAACCAATGGCATTAAAATCAGACAAGAAAGACATCACTGGCTTTTGTAGAAGATCCTTGTTACACCAACTATAAAACGATATGAAAATCATGACTACAAGATAAAATGGTCCCACAGGAGCTGCCTTATTACTTTATGGTCACACTTTATAATTCTTCAACAAATATTTATTGAGCTGCTCCTATGCACCGTACTCAACATTATGCACATAATTGATCAGATTAATGTCGTGATTGCTCCAATTCAAAGCCTGGGGTCATTTCTTCGTGGTACTTTCCTTCATGTGGCTATATTTTTGTCAGGGTTGTTTTCTCTCCTAATATAGCTTAACACTACCCTTGCACCTAAAGAAACATTTCTCATTATAATTTCGGCTCTAAAATGACAGCAGGCACAGCATTGTTTTGTTTCCCAGATGAGGAATGAGGATGTTCACAACACTACAGAGGAAACAAAAGTCCTCTTTCTGGCCAAAAACACCTCAGATCCAGCTTTCTCCTCAGTTTTTGAACACAGCAGCTGCTATGAATTTAACTGAAGCAGGGGATATTGTCAGAATGAAAACAATATTAATTAAAAGAGTCTGTTGAGTCCTAGGCCAAATTTGCTATTATAAGTTAAAGCAAAGAAAACATGATGCTGTGTTGTTTATAAGATGGAGGTAATTTCCTAAGGTTATTTATAAATCATTAGCACAGCTTGTCTGTGGTTGTCAGGATGGACTGCCACAGATAGGGACTCGCTCTTAGAATGTAACTATTACAGCCAGGAGAATGTGTGAGCAGGAGAATTTAGTTTGTTAGATACAGCCATTAAAATAAAATTTTATGTGTTTCCCTGATTATTAAAACATTACTGGATGACTGTAGAAGGGTAGAGTAACTCAGAAAAGTATAAAGAGGAAGTATGAATTTCCAATACCCTTGACTCCCAGAGACACTACTCAGCATTTTTAGTCTTTTAGATCATATATAATTTCACATAGTTAAAGTCTAAGTACAAACAGTGTTTTAATTTCATATCCAATTATGAGCATCTCAGCAGTCTTTCACAGCTATCATTTACTTTAAATCAATGTCTTGTAATTTTGTTGCAGTTCCCTGGCAGTAAATCATTTAAAGAAATCCAGCTCCAGGGCGCCTAGGTGGCTCAGTCAGTTAAGCCTCAGATTTGGTTTTGGCTCAGGTCATGATTTTAAGGTTTGGAGGGTTGAGTCTCACATGGGGCTCAGCACTGGCAATGAAAAGCTCACTTGGGATTCTCTCTCTCTCTGCCCCTCCCCTGCTTGTACTCTCTCTCTCTCTCAAAATAAATAAACTTAAAAGAAATCCAACTTAAATACGCTTATCTCAAAACCTTTTATAGCATGAAAACTTGAATTTAATAATTTATAATAAGCAATATAATTTTTTCAGTAATATTAATTAATATTTTCAACCACTTGGTAAACTATATCCTCCTCAGGAGAAGCATCTATTGTTCTAATTAAAATGATCATTGTGTTCCTTTAATATGAATGAATACTCAGCCACCACATTTACCACCAGATGGTCTACCACAGTCAGATCTATACATGTGTAAAATACGTGGGCTATATACATAAGTGTGTTTTTATAAGTTGGATGAAGATCTTTAGGGGAAAAATTGAATTTGCAATTTAATCCTTTCTGTATTTTAAAAAAATGACATTTAGGTCTGTGAGATTAATTCACACTCTGAGCTTCTTATGGGAGAGCCCAAGTTTAAACATTTAGTGATAGGTGAAAATAAAGCCTTTCCTCCTTCTTGTAGTGGATATATTGTGATTTCCTACACCCCCCCCCCCCAAAAAAAAGAACAGAAAAAAGATATAATCACCATAGAATCCTTACTTATAGCCATTAGGGAAATTGGAGAAAACCTCTAAGAAATACCTGTAGTGTTTATGTATCATATTCTTATTTTATGCCTATTTTAGTTCCTATCTGTAGTTTCTTTTTTTATTTAAAAAAAATTTTTTTTAATGTTTTATTTATTTCTAGGAGCGAGAGAGAGAGAGAGACACAGCGTGAGCAGGGGAGGGTCAGAGAGAGAGGGAGTCACAGACTGAAACAGGCTCCAGGCTCTGAGCTGGCAGTCAGCACAGAGCCTGACGCGGGGCTCGAACCCACGAAACGCGAGATCATGACCTAAGCGAAAGTCGGACGCTTAACCAACTAAGCCACCCAGGCGCCCCTCATCTGTAGTTTCTTAAAAAGAAATATCATCCATGATGATGTAGTTTGAAATTTTCTACCATGAGAAGCAAAATATGTGTGCTATAGATAAAACACTAAAGAAAATTAGTATGGTATCAATTTAGCTAACTTTGTGCTTGCTGAAAGTATAAAAAACAACTCATTTATTAATTGATAAATTAAGCATATTCAGGTTTATTTGAAAGTATGTATATTTAATGGAAACTCTCCACTTTGCCTACATATCAATTATGTCGGAAAAATACCAATTGGATTTACTTGAGGGCTAACAATCTCAGGAAAGAGTAAGAGGCTTGAACAGTATTTATATGTCAATCACAAAGGATTATATTTTTCTTGTTCAGTACAGTGTGCCTTATGTGACAAACTCTTACCCTTTTAAGCTCTCTGGGACCTAATTTTGCCAGTTATAAACATGTTCTTATTATTTTTTATACCTATTTCCCATGTTACATAAAGTACTACCAAAATATCACAACTATAGAGAGAGTCATTATATAAACTGAACTCTCCTTCAAATTTCCTGCTCCTCCTCTCTAGATGAGAATCCATGCTAAAACTGTGCACAACACTGGGGCGCTTGGGTGGCTCAGTTGGTTGGGCGTCTGACTTGAGTTCAGGTCATGATCTTGCAGTTTGTGAGTTTGAGCCCCGCATCAAGCTCTGTGCTGACAGCTCAGAGCCTGGAGCCTGCTTTGGATTCTGTGTCTCCCTCTCTTTCTCTGCCTCTCTCCTGCTCTTGCTCTATCTCTCTCTGTGTCTCATAAATAAATAAATGTTAAAAAAACTTAAAGTTGAAATAAAATTGTGCACAACATTCCTGTAGCCCCTGTCATAGAGTCTTGTATGTTAAAAAAAAAAAAAAGTTTTCTCCTGGTGAGCATTTTTGGTGCTTGACCCTTCCATGAAAGTGATAAGCTAGTGATGTCAAGATTATTACCATTGATTAAAAGGTAAAATAAGTAATTTTACCTTCACTTTTAAAGGTAAAATAAATAAAGGTTGGTGAGGAAAGCATTCAATTTTCATTTTGTAATATATTCAGATCTTTGGGTCTCTTCTATCTTATTCCCCACATATTTTACTTTTGATATACAGTTTATTTTTATTTATTTATTTTTTTTGGCTTCAATCAGGAATAGTTTATTTGGTTATAGAATACCAGGCTGAAATTTCTTTTCCCTCCCCATTCTAAAGACATTTTTCTATTATCTCCCAACCCTCATCATCGGTGAGGAAAAATGCACTGTCCCTGTAATTGTGATTTCTGTTTAAACATAGATATTGTGTCATTCTCTCTCCGATTTCCTTATTCATTGAGATTTAAATGTCCCTGATGATATTTTGGTAGAGGCTCTAGTTGAAGAACTTCCAGTAGAAGTTCCAGTTCTTTGCCAGGTCTGCCGGTTTCCTTTTTAAAACTCTTTTTTACAATGTTTTTATCTGAGTATAGTTGACACATGATGTTACATAAGTTTCAGGTGTACAACTTGGTGATTCAACAAGTCTATATGTTATGCTGTGCTCACCACAGGGGTACCTACCACCTGTCACTGTACAATACTATTACAGTATCATTGACTTTATTCCCTGGTTATTCTTTTTTTTATACTGCTTTAGTCCATCATTCTAAGAGATTTGGGGAAGAGAGAAAAGATAGATACATATTCTGTTTCATTTTGATAGAAACCTATCATCTGCTTCTTTTGTATTGGGTTGTTTTAATAGGCATTAGGAATTTTATTTTAACTATATCTTCATTAAATAATGCACCTTTATAATTTAAAAAAATTTAGTAGATTCTATCACTTCCAACACTGTTTCAGGAATTATTAAGTATTTGTAGGATTTTATTTATTTATTTATTTATTTATTTGGGGAGGCACTTGTGGGGATGAGCACTGGGTGTTATATGGAAACCAACTTGACAATTTATTTTTTAAAATGTTTTATTTATTTCTGAGAGAGAGAGAGAGAGAGAGACACAGCATGAGCAGGGGAATGTCAGAGAGAGAGGGAGATACAGAATCTGAAACAGGCTCCAGGCTCTGAGCTAGCTGTCAGCACAGAGCCCGACATGGGGCTCGAACCCATGAACCATGAGGTCATGACCTGAGCTGAAGTCGTACACTTAACTGACTGAGCCACCCAGGCGCCCCTTGATACACAATTTAATTATAAATTTAATATTCTGAAAAATAGAGCTTTAAGAAAATTAAGTAATATGTCAGTAGACCAAGCCATGCATTTATAAAGGAAAAAAGAGATTAACAATTCAGTGCATTAAGTCATTCAAGAAATAATATTATTTTCTCTCTCATTTTAGGTAATTGAGGATATAGTTAAACAGGAGTACCTAATGGAAGATCTCTTCACTCATATAGTGATTGGAATAGGGACAATTGTGTCCTCTCAGACTGTTCTTGATCTTGACTTTTATATAGAGACATAATGGATCTTAACTATTTAGAGAAAAATCTCATCATAATTAGATAGAAACTACAATGATTATGAGGAAATTTGCTAAGTGGAATTCAAAATTTTTCTGCTACAAAGTTTTAAAGCACACAGAGTATGTCTTAATTTCAAAATGCTAATTAGGACTAGAAGGATAGAAAGAAAATATATTTTAATTTTCCTATAAAATTTTAAATATATATTCAAATATAAAATATAAATATATACTTATATATAATTACATAATAATCTAATTCAAAAGATGAACATTGACCTGAAGAAAATATGGAAATTCACATACCAAATGGCTGACATTTGGTGACAGTTTACTTGACGTTTCCTCTGGATTTCTAAGAACTATATTCAATATAACATATGTGAAACTGTAACTCTTGATTTGTGAAAACAAAGAAAACAAACAAACAAAAACTTCACTGCCCTTACATTTTTCCATTCCCAGTTAATGGAACCTTTATATATATACCAGTAACTCATACCCTATTACAAATATAATAAACAACATCACTGAAGGGGTGAAGGGAAAAGGTGCTGAACTAGGTAACTTTGGAATTCAGTGGAGACTTTAAGACCAAAGACTAAAGAAACTGTACACAGCAAAGTAATTGATAGAGTTGTTTCTCCAGCAGTATAGGATAACAGGTCTGAAACCTCTATGTAAAATGTGTACTAAAATTGATCAGTTAAGTCAAATTTCTCACTGCTGGAGTGAGAGCTTACTAACAAGCAAGAGGAAATAGCTAAAATTATCCCCATAGTAATGGATTAGAGACATTATACAACTTTATATATTGTTCAATATAGATACAGATAGGTATATATAGAAATATTTATAGATACATGTATGTATGTGGGGTGGTAACATGTATATCCTTGTTATGCTGCAGAGAAGGCCTTGAAGTGATGATATAACTCAGTAAGTAAGCACACCTAGCTCTTGGTATCTAATACCATTCTCCAGTCTTTCTTATGACTAGATTGTTTTTATGGGTTTTGGGAGGAAGCCACAAAGGTAAAGTGTCATTCTCATCCCATTCTATAAAGAGCACATACTCTGAATACACACTTATTAGTAAAATGGCAAATTCAGGGCTACAGCAGAGAGTATATAATCTTGTAGTGACATAAAGTAACATACAGTACTGTTTAAAACCAAAAACAGAAATCCAGACTTAACCAAAACAAAACAAAAAGCCCCACAATAATAGGAGTATATCAAAGGGAAACAGTCAATTGAAAGCACTCCAAATAGCCAAACCTGGAACAAAATTAATAACATAGTGTTGTATTATAACTCAAAGTTTAAACTAAATGTGCACATGTCCATGCTAATATGAATATGTGACTTATTAAAGAACTAAATGCGGGATAATAAATCTTCCATGCAGAAGAATTCTAAATAATCCTGAAGGAGGTGGGCACGATTCCCCATTTTGTAAGTGTGGCTTGCAGTTAGTGACTTCTTCCCAAAGAGTATAGCATGGAAGTGGTAGGTGGTAGGTAGAAGGGGTGGGAGAGTTACTCTACATTGGAGGAATCTGACAGTCACTACCTTAGTTAGGTGATTGAAATTAACATCAACAGTGAAAGTCAGGTTGCTAGGATTTGATGTAATTGGTACTTTTCTGTGGTCTTCTACTCCAAACCCCTAACTGTGTTGTAAGCATGAGAACATCAGTCAAATCCCATTTAAGGAACATTCTTCTTCTTCTTTTTTTAATGTTTCATTTATTTCTGAGAGAGAGAGAGAGCATGAACAGGGGAGGGGCAGAGAGACAGGAAGACACAGAATCCGAAACAGGCTCCCGGGTCTGAGGTAGCTGTCAGCACAGAGCCCGACACGAGGCTTGAACCCACGAACAGTGAGATCATCACCTGAGCCAAAGTCAGACACTTAACCCACTGAGCCACCCAGGTGCCCCTCAGGAACATTCTTTAAAATGTCTGAGCAGTGTACTCTTCAAATCTATCAAGATCATCAAAACAAGGAAAATCCAAGAAAGTGGCACAGCCAAGAGACAGACACCTAAATATGGTGACTAAATGTAATACAATGTTCTGGATGCATTTCTGTAACTGAAAAAAAGGGTTAGTTAGGTTAAAGAGCAAGGAAATTTACATAAAATATGACTTTAATACTAATGTACCAATGTAAGCTCATTTAGTTGTGACAAATGTTCCATATTTATTATGTGAATTACATTTTAATTAACGTTAAAATTTTAAGATTAGGGGAAACTGGATATGATGTACATCTTTGCAATTCTCCTATGAATCTAAAATTATCCTATAATAAAGAGTTTATTTAGAAAAATCGATTTAGGAGCGCCTGGGTGGCTCAGTTGGTTAAGCGACCCAACTCTTGATTTCAGCTAAGGTCATGATCTCATTGTTCGATTCATGGGTTTGAGCCCCATGTTGGGCTCTGCACTGTCAGTGCATTCTCTCTCAAAAATAAATAAGTAAACTTTAAAAAGTTTAAAAAATAAGCCATGTATAAAAGAATATATACCATATAGACTCATTTGTGTTAAAGTCTAGGAAATATTCTATTATTTAGTGATAGAGAATAAGCATATTAGCAATTGCCTAGAGCCAAGTATGAGGATTGGGGATTGACTCAGGTTGACATGAGGAATATTTTGGGGTGATAAAAACATTCTATATATTATTGTCACATGAGTATGTGTGTGTGTATGCCTGTATGAATATGAAAACTTATCAAGCTCTATAATTAAAATATGTGCATTTTATTGTATGTATATTATACCTTACTAAAGTAAATTTTTAAAAGTTTATTCATTTTGAGAGAGAGAGAAGGAGAGAGAAAGAGAGAGAGACGGAGAGAGAGAGAGAACGAGCAGGGGTGGTGCAGAGAAAGAGGGAGACTGTCAGGTCATCATCTGAGCCAAAATCAAGAGTTGGACACTTAATGGAGTAAGCCACCCAGGCACCCCCACTTTTGTAAAATGTTTATTCATAAAGTTAATTTTTAAAAGAAGAAGGAATTCTTTTCTAAATATGGGTACTACAAGCATACTTATACTCCTGGGAGGAAGGAATCTAATATGTAGCATTGAGAAGGTATTTTTTGTTTGTTTTTATGTTTCTAGAAATATTTTTGAGAGACAGAGAGGGAAGGAGACAGAGGATCCCACGCAGGCTCCAAGCTGTCAGTGCAGAGCCCAAAGTGGGGTTCATGGGAAACCCTGAGCTGAAGTCAAGCACAACCAACTGAGCCACCCAGGCGCCCCTAGAATTGAGAAGTTTTATTATTTAGTCCACCATAAATCTATATCTAGATTATGTTAGAAAAGACCTGATATCTGATGTGCTTCATCTTCCTCCATTAAAATGAAAAACAAGTATTTTTAATGATTAGAAACTTTTTCTTTTGTGATTTTGCTTTGGCCTTTTTATTATGTGCCTACTTCCTTTATGAAAAATGACCTTCTTTGAGGGCCTAGGAATAATAGTCACATAATTTATTTTGCTATACAAAATTAAGATAATAAAAATAGTAGTTTATGTGGATAGAATATATATTTCAAATAATATGAAGAGATTCATACATGCCATTTAATCTTGGGTCTGAAAGCCTCTCCAATTTAATAAGACGTCAAGAGAGCTGTTAATAACTGAAAGCTGAACACCACAGTGAAGCGTGGGTGCTGACTTCTTAAACTAACAGGGAAAGAACAGCTTTTTAATTGGCCTGGATGCTGTTTTGCTGGAGTCACCAGGAAAAAAAATCCTTATGGCTTGGCAGCAAAATGCTTCCTGTCCATACCAATAATAAGGAATGAAATAGAGCATTTTCCTTTTCTCCAGGAACTGTTGAAAATCACATGTAATGAAAATGTAACTAATGAAAATCATTCGGGTTACGTGTATTTACTTATGTCCACAAGGTACAGAATAGTATGCTAGACATGTGAATATACTTTACTATTTTAAATATCTCTGATACTTGGTGGAAACCAAGTTGATGACAATATTAAACAAAAAAAACCCTTGCACTTTCCATTTCCTTGTATAGCCTGCAAGTAATCTGGACTTCTGAGTGGACACTGGATTTTTCTTTACATTAAAATTATTTTTATGTTTTGTTTATGTTAGAGAGAAAAGAGAGAGTGAGCATGAGTGGGGGAGGGGCTGAGGGAGAGAGAAACACAGAATGTGAAGCAGGAATGAGTTACTGTGCAAAAGAACTAATGTTAATAGGCCTTTAGTAATGTGATGTTGAGATTCAGAGGATGAGGCTTGTTCTGATTTGGTCTCAGTCTTTTAGTGAGCCTATGCCTCTGGATGGTGAACTACACAAGTGTTTCTCAGCTTTTTATTTCTTCCCTGTCAGTTAAGACAGGATGCCTAGTGTGCGGAGTTGGGTATTTCCTTTCCCTACTTAGAAGGCCACAGCTGCCTGGAGTTGGTCAGGTCCCTCCCCCCCAGGTCAATTAGGCTCTGACAGTATGCCATTGTTAGGCTCTCTTTAAGGAGNTTAACCCTCCTAAGGGCATAGACCAGACTGCTCTGGTTTATTTCAGAGTTGTTACTTTCCTCCTCTTCCTGCCAGATAGATGCCTTGGGGGATTTTTCTCTGAGACTCACTGTGAGAACTTGATTGAGCTCCTGGAGGAAATTCTCACAAAATTGTGAGGCTCCCCTCTGACTGGCTTCCTCTGGACTTTTTAACTTGCAGAGTTTGTCCACACTGAGCCTCCAGCACTTCCACACTGTAACTTCCAGTTACAGCTCAGGTTTTCTTGTGGCGTGGGCTCCTATAGTAGTTTCTTTCTTTTTTTCTAAAAATTTGCAATGTTTTATTTATTTCTGGGGGAGAGAGAGACAGTGTGAGGAGGGGAGGGTCAGAGAGAGAGGGAGACACAGAATCTGAAGCAGGCTCTGTAAGGCCACAAGTCTAAACGTCTAAACCAAACTGACTCCACGACAGGCTTTAAGTTTCCCCTCTGAACTAGAAGGCCTGAGTTTAGGCTTCCCCGAAACTATCAGGCAGTTACACATTGCCCAAGGCAGGAGAAACCACCCTTGCAACACCCAATCAGGAAAGGCCAGCGACCACCCTCCACATTGTTAAGGGAGAGGCCTGGAGATAGAAACTATAGATAGGACCCTGTTACCTAATGTTAAAGTTAACCTGTTAGTCGCCGAACAAGACCCTAGGCTCGCTCTGTGATTGGTTGAATTCAAAGGTACTCTAAATNGACGTTTAACCGACTGAGCCACCAGGTGCTCCTAGCAGTTTCTTTTCATGATTACCTGCTCCCCTACGCCATGACTTCTTGTATTCTCCTGTCTCTCCAGTCTTGGAGGCAGTAGTTTGCCCTGTATCTTCCTCTTTGTTACAGATCCAAGAAAAGTTGATTTTTCAACTGTTTAGCTTTTTATTTGTTTTTAAAACAGAACTGCAACTTCTAAGCTTGTTATATGTGGACCCAAAGACACATTAGTCAGTTTTCAAGGACTTTCTCTTGAGCAGGTATTTATACAGGAATAGGCAGATGAGAAAACATAGTGGTTCTTATGTCCACCTATCCCTGTTTTCTCATCCTGGCACACATGCAGGGCAGCCCGAGCTTTACTCTGCTATAGTGACAGTGGATGCTAATTCTCAAATTAGAACTAGATATTCCCTCAGCATTTTTTTCCATATTTCTTTTATCCCTCTTACTCGAGATCAAATGCCTTTTCTTCAAATATATGGTGGTCCCTCTTTCCTTTATAGAACGGCATTCTTCCCCCAATATTGTTTTGTATTATATACCTGAAGGTTTTGTATAGTAAAATACTAAAAAACTAATAACAATAATAACCAAATTAATAATAATAAATTTTTATAGAAAGTAAAAAGGCCAAAGAAATTTACACAGACCTAAAAAAGCCAAAAAGATTTTTGAAAAATAAAATTGGTAGCTTTAAACTACCTGTTTTTAAGATTACTGAAAAGCTGTAGTGGTCAAGACAATGTACTATTGACAAAAGGTAGATAATTGAACAGAATGAATTGTTCATAAATAAGTAAAAAACTCAAGGTAACCGAGTGGAGGAAAAATGATCTTTTCAAAATTGGTGCTAGAACAACTGAAGATCTGTGAGGAAAAGGTAATGGACTTCTAGCCTTACCTTATACCATACATAAAAAGTAAACAAAACTGGACCATAGACTTACATTTAACATATGAACTATTAAACTTCTAGAAAAGAATACTGTTTAACT
>NW_027527569.1:481275-531687 GCF_008692635.1 Crocuta crocuta
TATATATTTTTATATAGGACACTAAAAGCATAAAACATGAAAAAAAGATAAAATCAACTTCATTAGGGGTTAAAAACTTTTGTACTTACAAAGACCGAATTAAATAAATGAAAGAACAGCCACAGACTGGTAGAAAATTCTACAAAGCATATGTCTAGCAAAGAGTTTGTATCCTTCCTACATAAAGAAGTCTTGCAATTCAATAATAAATAGGCAAATATATCCCCCAAAAGTGGGTAAAAAATTTGAGCGCTTTACATAAAGAATATATAAATATATAAGAATGGCCAATAAGTACATGAGAAGATGGCCAGACATTAAAGAAATGCAAATTAAAATAAAAAAGAGATAGCATTATACACCTGTTGTGCCCTAATCACGAGTCCCAGAGACCTCCAAAGAGCCGGCACAGATGCAAGTACAAAAGGGTCTTTATTACAAGCTCGAGCAGGGGCTCACCAGCCTGCCGGTGTCATGGCAGCAAGACGAAGCCAAGAACAATAGCGAACAGGGTTTTTAAGGAGTAAGGGATGGAGTTGTTACAGTACATGTAGCATCATCACATAAGCACCAATTACAATTACAGCTTTGACCATTTAGTATCTGTGAGGTGTTCATTCCTTTTGGTGGGACCCAATCATGACTCTTGAGAATCCTTTGAAAATGACCAATTATGAGGTGAGTTCAAAGGTCCCACGTGGGGTTCAGACAAGCGGTGAGAAATTGGCTAGTTTGTATCTGCAGTTCCCAGCCTTGACTCAGACCATAGGAATGTTTCTTTTTACTTTTTGATTAGCTGAACTGAGGGCGGTCTGAGGATGGCTTTAGCCTTGAACAGTCTGAGGCTTTTCCTGGGACTGGGGCTACGTGCAGCCCAAGGTTTCTCTTAATGGAGGACTTAATTTTTGGCTCTTCACACCCAGTAGATTAAAGTTAAGAAGCCAGTTGTTGGCCATGATTTATAATAACTAGAACTGTAATGTGTTGTAGATAAGAAGGCAAGTGGTAAAGCATTTTTAAAAATTCAGCATTTGGAAGAGATATGACTATACCTTAAAACTGAAACCTGTATTTTTCGGTATTTCTCCAAGAAAAATTACATTTGTCACTGCAAAGATTTGTTTGCAAGTACTTACAGCAGGATTATTCGCATTAACTAAAGCCTGGAGGCAACTCAAATATCCATCAATTGTTGAACAGTAAACAAATATGGTAAACCCATGCATAACTACTTAGAGATAGGAATAAAACATTAATGAACACCGCAACATTGGTTATGTAAAAAAGCATGATCAGTAAAAGAAATCAAATATGAGATCATTTATCTGTTTTATATCATTTACCTCTAAATGATCTCTTTTACATGAAATTGTAGAACTTATGAAAATTCCATAATTAAAAGCGACTAATGATTGCCTGAGACCTGGGGACAGGGGACAAAAAGATAGGCTGCAAGATGTAGGATGAACTGCAAAGGGTAGAGGAAACTTTTTAGGGTAAGGTAACTAGTATATCTTGACTAGAGTGGTGGTTACACACCTGTATACAATTATTAAAATTCATCCAACTGTAGTCTTAAAACATATATATTGTATATAAATATTTCAATTTAAAAATGCTTCAAAAATAAAAAACAACAAACAAAAAAACCCCAAATGCTCCAAGTATCTTGAAGCTCTGTTGTTTGATGAATATTGTTTTGTCTTCTTGGTGAATTGGACCTTCTTTCATGATACAGTGTTCCAGTTAATCTCTGGTAATATTCTCTGTTCTGAAATTTACTCTATTATTATATCCACCTGTCTCTCCTTTGATTAGTGTTTCTGTGGTATAACTTTGCCATTTTTTTCCTTTTGACTTATATTTTTCATTATATTTTCAGTGGTTTCTAGCAGATAATAGTTTGGTTTTGCTTGTTTAACTGAGTTAACAATCTCTACCTTTTAGTAGGTGTGTTTAGATAAAACATATATAAAGAGGTAAGTTTACAGTTACAATTGGAGACATTAACATTCTTCTTTCAGTAATTGATGGAAGAAATAGGAAATCTCTAAAAGACATTTAAAGAGCGTACCATCCAACATCACTAGAATAACTTTTTTTTTTACTAGTACACATGAAACATTTACCAAAATAGACAATATTCTGGGTCATTAAAAACTTTAAGAGAATTAAAATCATAAGAAGTCTGTTCTTTGACCATCTGACCAAAAGAGATTAAGGTCGGTACCAATAACAGAAAAATAACAAGAAAACCTTCCTAAATTACTGGATGTTAAATAACACAATTGTAAATAATATATGGATCAAAGTGAGAGACTCAGAAGGTAATTAATATATTTTGAATTGAATTAAAATAAGAAAACAATATATCAATACATCTGGAATTCAGATAAAGCTATGCTTATGAAGAAATTTATACTATTAAATGCTCATATTAAGAAGAGAAAAAAGCCACTAGTAAAGATTTTTTTGGAAAAATATTTGTTTCCTTTGCCCAATTTTTTAAAATTGATTTTTTTGTTTTGTTTTGCTATTGAGTTGCAATTTAATGGTGAAAGAATAGCCTTGTCAACAGAGGGTGCTAGAGCAATCAAATATCCAGTGCTAACAAATAATAATCTCAATCCATACCTGTATCACATATAAAATCAACTCAGAGTGGTACACAAATCTATATGTAAACCTCAAACTATAAAACTTCTAGAAAAAAGCATAAGGCAAAATCTTGACCTTAGAGAAAACAAAGACTTCTTGGATACAGCACTAAAAAGTGTGATCCATAAAATTTTTTAAGATGATGAGAAGGACTTCATGAAAATCAAAACCTTGTTCTTTGAAGATACTGTTAAGAGAATGAAAAGACAAGCTACTAACTGGGAGAAAATATTTTCAAATCACAGTCTCATAGTGGACTTATATCTAGAATATAGAATATATAAAGAACTCTCAGAAAAAAAGAATAAGAAGACAAATTATCCAATTATTTCCTTAAAAATATTGAAGATACTTCACCAAACAAGGTAAATGAGTGGCAAAAGCATAAAAATTATATATATCTGTATACATCTATACATATTATTTGTTAGCAATAATATATGTATATCGTTAGTCATTAAAAATACTCAAATTAGTGGCGCCTGTGTGTCTCAGTCAGTTAAACGGCTGACTTCAGCTCAGGTCATGACCTCACATTTCATGACTTGAAGCACTAAATCAGGCTCTGTGGTGACAGCTCAGAGCTTGGAGTTTGCATTGGATTCTGTGTCTCCTCTCTCTGCCCCTCCTCTGCAGATGCTCTGTCTCTTAATAATAAACATTGGAAAATTCAAAAATATAAAAAATACACAAATTAAAACTGCAACGAGACACCAGTACACAACTATTGTAGGTAATGTCTTTGGTTTTCCTATATTAGAATTTTCCACAAGCCTTTCATTTTCTCCCTACTATACATTTTCCTTTTCTTGAACTATCATCTCTTTCTGTTAAATCTACTAAATTCCTGTTTAAATCTTTAATTCTTTAAGTTCTTATTCATCAGAGAAAATAGAGTAGGAAAATAACTCTTATTCCTGAAAGCTGATATTAAACACTTAATTGCAGACTTCCCGTTAGATTCAGCTTTCTTATGCCATGTTTGTTATCTGTTAATGAAAGCATCCAAAATTAATTCAATTCTTCTAAAACATATTGTAGTTCTTGGCTTCTGTGTATTCATAATTCTTATAGGTTTATGAAAATTAAAATTAAAGTATTGGGTCATATCTGAAACACTCCTGGAGTTTTTGGAAGAACAGAAAAACCTTTTACTAAGACATAATTTGAATGTATTAAGAACAAATAAGCAGATACCCAGAGACTATCATCTAAACCCAGTTCCCAAAGAGCTGACACTTTACACTCTGTCTCCTGTTCCTGTCACTATCACTTTCCTGCCACTAACATATATCCAAATTTTATCTTTCTTTTTAAATAGAATTTTCACATTTGTTCCACATCTCTTATCTAGGCTGCATGTAGATTTAATCAGCCTTCTCTGTAAAAATGGCAAAAAGAAGGGTTAGTTCTGAATCACAAGCCCAGATTTTCTCATTGAATGAATGGTTCCTGCCATTCGGCAAGAAAAAAATAAAACCATATTTCTTTAACGAAAAGAAAGCCCAGATCAACCTCAATTACTGCCTAGTATGAATTTTGACTCTGCTCTTTACTTGGCTGTGTGAACTTGGTCATGGTAGTTAACTTCTTTATACCTCATCTTAAAAATGAAGATTAGAGCAATACAGCAGTATCAATCTCATAAGATAAATGTCAGGATTAAAAGGATCAACATCTATAATGTATAGAACTATCTGGCATATAATAAATTAATAATAATATGTATAATTATTAATTATAAATACAATATAATTATTATATTATCATTATTTGATTCTTACCAAAGCTGTATAAGAAAGGAGAGTTACTGTGTTAGTTCACAAATAGTGTAGTCCATTCCATACAAGTAACTTAGAAATACAGGCAATGATTCTTTGAAATCAAACATGAAATCAGCATATAAGGATCAGAGAAAATATGTACAGAGAATTTTAAAGAAGCCAAAAGGCTCACCGGCCACCTGGACTTCTCTAAAACCTAATTTAGGTTTTAACATATTTAAGAGAAAATAGGTCAATTAGGATGGCATTTCTTAGCCATAGTTGCTGTTACAAAGAGATCCAGCAAATCCTGGTAGAAGGATATGAATTTGTGTTGCTCTAATAACTTGTATATTCTTGTTGCATAAATAAGTGTATTTGGGACTCTTACACTAAGGTATGAAACATTGAACCGTGGTGCATAGAAAAGAAGCTGGTATATGATATGTGCTCTATAAATGATAGCTGTTAAAATTTTTATCTTTATTGGAATTATTATTTTCATTGCAATTGATGTTAACTTCTCTTCATATTTTATTCCCAGATAATAATTTCAGACCCTAAATTGATATATATAATGTGATATGCCTTCACAGGAAGAATGCATAAAATAGAGGGTGGGAAAAATAGTAGTCTCTGTGGGTGGAATAGATCTCATAGTGGGACATTTTGACATTATATAGAATGTAACTTTAGTCAGTGTGATTGAACTAAGAGCCAGCAAAGCAGGTTTATGACATGGCAGTGCCTAGTGCCACACTATTGAACTTGACAGAACCACTGAGTGAGTGAGGGGGTTATGAAAGATACATGCCGAGTAATATTTAGGTAAAATCCTAACTTTACCTCTGGTTTCACATAAATTGCCTTTACAGAACTTCTATAGCCTACCTTCTATAGTGTCAGATTTCTCTAAGCTTTGTTATAATTAAGCTTAGTTAATAAGTTTCCTTTAAAATATCTAGAAAAGGGGTGTCTGGTGGTTCAGTTGGTTAAGCATCCAATTCTTCATTTTGGCTCAGGTCATGATCTAGTGGTTCATGAGATTGAGCCCTACATTGGGCTCTGTGCTGACAGAATGGAGTCTGCTTGGGATTCTGTCTCTCTCTCTCTCTCCCTGCCCTGCCCCCATGTTCATGTGTTCTCTCTCTCTCTCTCTCAGTCTGTCTGTCTCTCTCTTTCTCTTTCTCTCTCTCTCTCTCCCTACCCCCTCAAAATAAACAATCTTAAAAAATAATAAAATATCCACCAAAAATATCAGTTGGCCTGACTAGTTGTGGAATACCAACCAATCTGATCATAAAGAAATCTTGATCATAAAGTTTTGAAAGTTATTCTATTTAGTCATTAAAAATAAATATACATATAATCAAGGGCACCTGAGTGGCTCAGTTGGTTAAGGGTCTGACTTTGGTTCAGGTCATGATCTCACAGTTTTTGGGTTTGAGCCCTGTGTCAGGCTCTGTGCTGACAGCTCAGAGCCTGGAGCCTGCTTCGGGTCCCTCTCTCTCTGCCCCTCCCCTGCTAGTGTGCTGTCTCTCTCTCTCTCTCTCCCTCTCAAAAATAAACATTAAACTTTTTTTGAAATAAAGAATACATGTAAACAAATTTTTCTCTGTATCTACTGCATCTAAGGCATCTTGTTGAACATAAAGACCATGAAGCTGAGTAAGACAGAGGCAATCAGAGGGTACCGATACGTAAACTAATAATCACAACAAGCTCTGAAGGTATAAGGTATTTTAGCAACTTACAAATGCTAAAAACTAAAGTTATAAATAAGCTAGTAAGATCCTAAACCATGCTCGCATTATTGTTCATGCTGTAGTAAAAAGATAAGAATGATTTCTAGTCTTTCAATTGCTTTTAAGTGTATACCTCTAAACAGCAAAATTATGCTTAAAAGCAGTTTCTCTGTATTAAATTAAATACCTTCTCTAATCTTCTTTAAGCTATTAAATTTATTTTAATAAATCCTTTCTTCATACACAATCTAAAGATAAATGAGTATATGGAAAAATACATCCTTGCACTTATTAACCACTTTCATAAAACAGAGTGTCTTCAGTAGAGAGCTTCATATGCCTCTGAACTAAAAGCCAGCATTCTCCAAAAATGCAAGACCAATATGTAATGTTAAATCATTTTTGAAACTCTTCGGTTAAACTTCTATGAAGCTATTTCAATATTGTTTTGTCTTATGTAAGAATTTCTGAGAAAAACTAGAATTCTAAACTTTTAAGGTGTATTGTAATTGTTAGAATAGTCTATACACTTAGTAACTAAATCTTCTGTGTTTTTAAGTTCTGAGTTTCCATTATCATCACAGATGATAAAATAGGATCCTGCTAATCTCAAGATTTAATTCTTGAGTATCCGTGGTTTCCTCACTTTTTAAGATTTAGCAAAAGTTATTGCAGTGTTCATATAAACATCCAGGCTTTTACCTAACTCCTAAAAATCCAGAGATGCCAACATTTTTAATGGGTCTATATACCAAGTTCTGGTTTCTGGTAATGGTAGCATAGCTTGGTAAGACTAACCTACTGCCAATAATAATAATAAGCTCTAAACAGCATATTAAAAAGAAACAATTTAAAGGAGCTTAATGCATGCAGAAGCTAGAGGGGATATGACTCTTGAAAGGTCATACTGATTTTTACCTCAGGATACTCCCTAGTCTTCACAGCAAACTAAAGATAACACTCAAGCACAAAGTCACAGTCTTGTCTTGAAGTCAGTGTTTGGATTTCAGGGTTGTCACAGAGGCTGGAGAACCAGGGAGGTAATATCCCTGAAAAAAGGAACCGCAGGCAGGAAAGCCTAAAAATCTTCCTTCAAACTCTTTACCCACCCCTGATGGACTCACGAGCTATGAGACTGTAAGGAACCCAGAGGGAGACCATTATTTAGACGGCTGACGGTGCTGACTGAAGTTGGTAACAGCCTCATAGTGGAAGGAAGACAGAATTTAATCCCTCTAAGTTAAAGAGCCTTGGTAAACTCTCCAGGCTTTGTATTAATGCTGCAGAAGAGTCACATCCCAGGACTAACAGACACACTGGTGAAGACAGATCAGAGGAATAGCAAGGATCGTGGAAAGAGGACAGAGAATGAAAATGTACACTGAGAAAATACCATTTTCCAACTTTTCTTAAAACATTTGAAGTGGGTTCTGAAAACTGTGATGGGTGATTTTTTTTATATCAAACTAAGGAAAAATTCTTGAATGAATTATTCAGTACTTCACATGGATTTCATGCTGCTCAGGAGAGCTCGGGTTTTACTCTCATCAACACGGGGCTATTGTTAAGTACAAATTTGTAAATTTTTATCTGAAAAAAAGATAGGTACTCATAAATTCCCCTTCTAGCAAATGTTCCTACAGAAATGATCTCCTTAGTTGTGCCCAGATACATGTACAGGGATGTTCACTGAAATTTTTCTGAAGTAGTAAAGTACGGCAAACAATCTGAAAGCTGGCAATTCACGTATCCATCAGAATTCTGGCCAGAAACAGGCGGCTGATATGGTCCGTGCATGCCAGCACCCCAGGATACAGAAGAAGGTGGGAAGGCTGGCAAATAAATATGGAAAGGCAAATAGAAGATACTGAACTTGCCATACATTACAATGCAATTTGTATCTATTCATGAAAATAAATTGAGGCATTTGAAGTAAAAAAAGTCAAGTAGCTCAACAAAATGAACACCTTGGATCATTAGGTAAGATACGTTAATAAACAGTAGACATATGATAGATGAATGATAAATAATCTACATATTCTGTTTTTATCTATATCTCCACTCATAGGTATAAGGTATGACTAGCCCTCTATCTGTACATTTTAATATGAATATATAAAATATGCTTGAAAATATGCCAAATTATAAGGCATGTAATTCCTTCTCCTCTTCCTGTGTGCTTCTGTGTGCATGAGGCTGTGAAGGTCCTTCATGTACTGCATGAAGGCGCCTCATCTTTTCATATATTCCTTCCTGTAATTTTCAACTCTGGGTGTGTTCTATGAAAACTTAAATTGCTATGGGCAAACAATACTGGGAGGTCAGACAAAAGAATTCCATAGTATTCCAAGTGCAACCTATTCATCAAGTTTCTCTCTTTCTGCCGAGATTTAATAGACTTCAAAATTATTGTTCTCTGAATGAGCTTGTAGAGAAATGTAAGTGTTTAAAAACTCATTGCTGTTAATCTGTTTTGGCTTCTGTGTTTAACAACAACAACAAAAAGGCAAAGCAAAAACCCTTCAGTTTTCTGGTGTGATCCTGGTTGAAATGGATGAGTTTTTACTGAAAGTTTTGTTGCTGTTTAACAATTAAGGTGGGTTGTTGATATGTGGCCAAAATCACTTATGAATGTGAAAGTGAGAATCACTTGGTTTGATACCATCTAAAATCATTTCATTTTTGGTCAAACTGTGTAAACTGGAAAAATTCACCTTAGTTATGAGTTTGATCATTTTAGGATATATTCACACTGTTCTGATGAATTTGCTGAATTGAAATTCTTATTTCTTTCTCAAATCTGCTCTGTTTTCTTCATTTTATTCTATGTCTTTGTTCCTCTTGTTTCCTTTTTTATTTTTCTTTTTTTCCATTTTCTTCCTTACTTTCTTCTTCTGGTCTAGTAGTATGTGAGAAAAGTAGAATTTGCGTAATGAAGGCAAAATGGGAAAACCTTTTGGAGGTAACTAAGCTAATACTTTTGATAATCTTCAGAGCCCACAAAAATGTTGAGATTTTAAAGGTTTTTAAATCTGCTTAGGTTCTAGTTTGGACATAGGCATTTTAAGTAGGTTGGAGTTATTAAAATCATTTAAATTAGGATAAAAGCAAATAACTGTTCCTAGTGTACTTACAGTGTGTCTTACTGATGGGAGCAATTGCCAGGAGAATACCAAGTTGCTGGTAGATCAGAGTTTTGTTCTAATGCACTTATTTATACCTTGTGGAATGGGTTCCTCCTGCATCATCATTGGCTAGTTTCCTAGGGTTAGAGTCCTCTGAATGATATGTATTCTCATAAGTGCTTTGGTGTTTGGAGCTTGATCCTTATGACCTATGCTGTCTTAGCTTCTGTCTTATGTCAGAATAAGATTCCCTTCCACATGGAATTAGGATTTTCCAGTTTAAATAAAAGGAAAAAAAGTATCTGGTTTAAAAAAATATATATTATTATATTATTTATATAATATATAATTGCACATGTATATAATATATAATTGTACATGTAACTATATATGTATTATATATATATATTACTTTTAGGGAGTTGTTCTGTATGGACACTGGAGAAAATGGAAGGCTTTTACATTTCATAGCTGTGTGATTTTTATTTTTATAGTAACAATGAGTAACTTTTATCATTATTTTAAAAATAATTATAAAATAACCTAAGAAATGAAGGATAAAAAGAAGAAAGCCATAATAATCACTAGGATCTTGCATAATTTCAGTAGGACCATATTCTGTCACCTCATTTCACTTTTGTACAAGTTTATTAATCCTGTAGATGAGACATATATAATAACATAATATTTGACAATTTCTCAGGTTATTATTGAGGACAAGCTGAAGAAATGTGTTTAAGTTTATCATACACCTAGGCATGTTTGAGCTCCAGAATAATGTTTATAATGCTGTGCTCTATATGAGTGACTTACATCAAGTTATTAAATGATATGATGAAGACACTACTGAAAGAAACATAGAATCTAGTGATGAATGAGGAGCCAAAGAAATACTGACAACAGAACAACAGACCAATAAAATAATACATCTCTGATATAAATCTAGAGTCCCCAAACAAAATTACTTACATATGACTAGGATCAAGTAAATGGGGCTTAGTACCAGCATGTGTTTAACTTCAAGCAATTCAGTAAGTATCAACAGTGTGTATGTAGGTTCATTACAAAACTCAGTTGATTTATACCACAATAATAGTTCCCAGAAGGTTAATCAGGTTGTACTAAGAATTTTAGATTAAGTGGAGAGTGCTTGAAGAACACTCATGTTGGTAGCAGAACTTTAACACCATGTGTTATAGGCACTGTTTGGAGATTCGTCTTCAAATTGATTAAGAAGATCGATACAGATGTCTTCAAGTCACATGATAGAGGGCACATGTGGATCTGATGTGCAAGACTCTAGGATTTTCATGTGGTCCTAGAGTTAGACTTGATGAGTCATAGATACACAGAGCTAGATTCTGGTGCAGGACATAGAAGATCTAACCGACAGTGTTCTGACTGAAATAGACTGCCTTAGAAGGTAATAAGCTTTTGGAACATGATCTGTAGGTAACTTTCAAGCAACTTACACCCTTCAAATGCTTTCAACCGTGGGATTCTTCGATTCCACATATTTCCCATTTTCTCATAGATAAGAATATGACTTTCCTCAGGTCTCCACATCAGCACATTGGTGCTAAATTTATATTACTCTGGTTATTATCTTCACTATATGATAAGCACCTAGGATATGAGGAGAATTGTTAATAAAAGGGCTAGTTTACTGGGTTGCTGAATTCCTATTAGCCTGCATGTGAAATCATCTGCAGTTTTCAAAATTCCTTTTGGATTCCTTCTATACGTACATAATTTTCTATCTGCCAATATCCCTGCTTGGTATTTTTCTATTCCTTTTATCTTTTTCTCCCCCAGTGTCTTACTTCTAAAGACTTTTCTTTCTGGAACTATTTACTTCCTATGGTTTGCTAAGTTTTCTTTCAAACTTTTCTTTGACTAAGCTCTGATTGACACTCCACTCTGTTGACCTCTCCCCTCTCATTAGTAATGCCTTTTCTTCTCTTTTCATTATAGACCATCTGAGGGAATACATAGTACAATTTTTTTCAACTTCGAAACTTCTTCTTACATTGCTGTCTTTAAATTTTGTTCATTTCTTTCTCTTTAGAATACTTTTCCATATTATCTCTTTGCTATTATTGTATCAAAAGCATGTTAATTATGCAAGTATTAATTTTCGAATGCAAAATATTTTATTGTATCATTAACACATGGCTAGTTTAGTTCCTTAGCCATGCAAGACACATTTTCTGTATGTATTTCTCTATTACCAAACTTTGTTTCTCCCCACGGAGAAGATATTCAACCTATTGATTTTTAATAACTATTAGAAAAGATTTACTATGATACTCCTAGCTTTTACTCCAATAATCATATGTAAGCATTCCAGGGAAAGTGGTACAATACAGTATAAAACAATCTTATTCCTGGCCTGTTGAGCAAATGGAAATTCCAGAAGAATGTACAAAAAGATTTAATATTTGAACCGAGTCTGATTCCTATATATTAAGCCATAGGTGTTTTGGGGGTGGGTGTTGCATGGTGTGTCCATAGTGGCTTTTCAAGTTATATAATTTGCCTTCGGCTCCTAAGTGGACCTAGGACTGACATTTTAGACTTTCAGGATACCTTATAGTCACCTTCATCTGGTCAATAAACACATTTTCTCTTTTTTAGGGACCCCTTCCCCATTTCTAGGGCACAAAGACTCATGAACACTCACTGAGTTTCTAGATATTAGCTTCACCAAGGTTGTCAGTAGTTTGGTTGAACACCAAAGATTTACTTCTTGACATATCTCAGATGAGGAAAAATCATTCTTTCAATATTGTGTTGCAATATGAAACAAGTTCAGAATCTTCAGTATGTGCTTGGGCCCCAGAAAAATAGGAAAGGAGGTGGGAAAGGAAATAAAATCCACATAACAATAATACATTGTGATTTATCTACATTCTTCAGCTGAATGTCTGGACAACAGTTTGATAGATGCAGGTGATATCCTCCTGAAATAAAACTTTGAACGTATAATAAGATTACATTTAAAATCAGTTTTAGAAGTTTTAAAAGATAAAATACATCAAAATAGAGATTCTGACATCCAAAAAACACAGCTGGGAGTCATACTTGGCTGTGATGGTGGAGCACAGGTAATGAGGGCAGGAGATTATGGCCATGAAGGGCCAGTGCTCACAGGTTGGTGAGCTAAGGATAACCCCCAAAAGATGCCATTTTCATTCTTGCCTCTAAGATTCAGATTGCTTCCTCAGAAGTAGTTTCATCATAATGCCCTGCCAGCAAGTTAAAATTTATCTTAAAAATTAATGGAAAGTGTGGCATTTCTACTTCAGAAAAATCCAAATACTGTAAACCTGAACTTTTTTTCAGGTTGTTTATAAGCTTTTGTGCTGAAATTTTTTTTTGTTTAGAGTTATTGTTTGTGATAATTATCTACCCAAAAACTTTACAACATATTGGTTTGTAATCCTCAGCATGGAAAAATTCTTAATGGAAGTTTTGTTGAGAATGGGCTTCCAAATAAAGTCCAATGAGTGCTTAAAAGTAAAATGAGTATTCATAATGCATTTATGCTCTCCAAAGTCTTTCTCTCTGCATGCTTTCTAACTATGCAAGTATTAAAAGCTTTTCTTCCAAGAAAGTTAAAGAGAAACCTTTGATTTCAGTATTTGGAAATTCTTTGTTAACTAAAAATATTTTATATTCAGTTACAAATTATTATAAGTAAAACCAAAATGGAGGGTATTCCCCACACATATTGAGACGTTAACATAAATATGGAGGGGAAACTTTCTAAATTTGAAATTATATCTACATGTATTATACCCCTATTTCAAACATTGAGGAGCTTCTCGGGATAAGGTTATATTTTTGTGAATGATTTTATAGTCTTAATTGCCACCACTTCCTTGTATCCCATTTTGCTCCCAATGATTGCTCTTGTAATTATGACCAGTTTTCCTATTAGGTTTTGCATATTCCTGCCCTGGAAATTACTAATAGACATTTCTCTATCTGGATTATCTTCACTTCCTGACACTACCCCAAATTTATAAATTTCCTGCAAATTTGAGATCAATCTAATTTCTAGCTTGAAACCTCCCTAGACCTCAGCTAAGCATAGGTGATATCTAATTTTTGGAATAAGTGCATTTATGGCCTATACCACTAATTTTACATATATACATTACTATTTTTAGCTTGTCTTGAATTGTTGACTTTGTACTTATTTTTTATTTTTATTTTTTGTATTCTGTTTGTATCACAGAACAAGGCCATTGTGTTTCATCGTTCTACCGAATTTATGGTTCTAAGTAAACTAGTCTTCTTTGGAATCCTGCAAGAGCCATCACAGTATTATATAGGGGATGCTTGATAAATATCAACATTAAGCCAATGAATGAATAGATTTATCTGAAAGAAAAAAATGCAGTACTCTCAAGTTCAATGAGAGTAAATTTAAATATACATCATGGTGTTATACAAATGTATAAAGACCACCCAAATGAGAATAAACACAGGCAATTTATGCAGATTTGCAAGAAAACAGTCACAATTACTTGCATTTGGCAGACTTGGGGGGGTGGGAGGAAGTGTTGAGGGAAAGAGGGAGTTCCCCTTTTCTTGAGGGGAGAAAAGGAAGCCTTTAGGAATGCTCTTATTGGAAGTTGTTGGCAAGGGAAGTTGGAGGTGGGCTTACTAGAAGAGAAGAGTCCCTTGACTCTTGTTTGAGGACCATATTTGGTTTTCTCTGGTTGGTTCTGAGTTGGAAGTGGAGACGAGTGGCAAAAATTAGGGAAGCAGGCAATTATTGAATACATTTTGACCGTGTGGGGGCCAATTGCTATAGAGGTCGTGGTTTGGGTTGCTGGGCTGGTTGCTACCGAGGCTATGTATCAGAGTTCTACTGTCATGAATGTTTTGGCTATATTTGTCTGTTGATATATTCAGTCTCTCAGTATAACAGCCTACATGTTTACAAAACCTTGTAGGGTCCTTAGCACTGTATAGACTCTCTTTCATGTGTTCCTAATGATAGTTCTATGAACCTCATAGTTATTAATACTCAAATGTTATTGAAAAGAGGACTGAAGCTTGGAGAAGCAAACCATCTTGCCCAGTATATCAGATCTAGTAAAAGAAAGTGCTTCTACTTCAACTTACACCATCTAGGTTCAGATTCTAATTTAAGAGGAAATAATCAGATAAGGGCTGGTACAAATGAGAAGAATTAAGGCTCAGGGAAATTCCATAAAATTGCTGATAGTTAGTAGAATGGGATCTTAAAAGTTTGGATATGTGGAAAGACAGAATATCATTCAGAGTAGAGGTTAAAGATTTTGAGAATCTTTGGAGGTAGGAATGCAAGTGATAGCTAAAGAAGAAATATTTCTAAAAGGGATGAATAGAGGGCAAGGAAGCAACAGACTTTCCAGCTGAAATTTCAGTTAATTTCTTTGAAAATGCATGTACCATTTACCGTGAGCAATTCTGTACTCTCCGAGTGTTGTAGTCTGATAAGAGGGCAACACTTGTAAAAGAGATATTTCCATACAACTTAAAAGAGCTTGATGTAAGAAGTGTACTAGAGAGAGTTTTAGGAATATGCAGAGAGAAGGAAGGGAGAACGGAAGGGGTGTACTATTTATCAAAGTGACATTTACCAAAGCCCACTTAGCAGAAATACCAGTTGTGGAAATAGTGCTTGAAGTAGGAAGAACTGCAAAGAGGTAGTCTCTAGATGCTGCTGCTACTAGTAGTTGCTACTTTAAGATTAGAAAGGAAGTTGAGGGGATAGAATAGCTTGTAAAAAGGAAAGTACAGGCTTTATGCAGGCCTGGATGGGGCATAAAGAACATGAGCAAGAAAATTGAGGATTGGTCACAAACAAGAGTCATTTGTCACCTCCCCTATGAAATGTCCCCTGATTGCCCTCTCCCTCTTCACTTCTACAAGATGTAGGCATGTTTTTCCAAGATGTAGGCAAGTTTTTCCTGGAACTTGACCGTGGGTCTTTATTAATGCAGGCAGATATTATTATGATGATAGCATCATTACCGTTGACACTGTATTCATTCTTGCTATAGTACTCCTACTCATCTTATCAAATAACAAACCTATAACACTCCAAAATTTGGTCATTAGTATGATTTGTGGAAATAACAGAAGCCAGGCAGCTTTTTATAAATGTAAATTCCTCCCTGTCCCAAAGAATAGTTTTTCCAGAACTATAAACTTGAAAATCCCCATATTACACTTCCTGTGCCACAGTAGCAATTGCCTTTCCTAGACATTCCCACCCATAGTAGGTTCCCCACTCCCTAATTCCAGGGAAACGTCAGACTTCCTTGGTAGATGTCAGGATGCTAACAACCTAGAAGTGGCTGCTCTAACTGTTTTACATATGGCCTGCTTCTGAATTTTAGGCCCTGGGAAGGACAGCAAAATTGCAGCCTTTTGTACAATGCCATCTCTACAATTCCTGCCCACAAAATATCAAGTGAAGTGGGTACTAGGGGAATTAGTGGCTTCATTTCACCAGTAAAAAGTTAAATCAAAACCATCATACCAGGAGCGCCTGGGTGGCTCAGTCGGTTAAGCGTCCAACTTTAGCTCAGGTTAAGATCTCATGGTTCGTGGGTCCGAGCCCTGCGTCAGGCTCTGTGCTGACAGCTAGCTCACAGCCTGGAGCCTGTCTTCTGATTCTATTGTCTTCCTCTCTCTCTGGCCCTCCTTTGCTCACTCTGTCTCTCTCTCTCAAAAATAAATTAAACATTTAAAAAATTTAAAATGAAACAAAACCATCATACCAGAATACTATATAATATCAAATAAAAATATTTCAGTTCTATGTCAGAGCTCAGTTACCTGAGGGGATATTTTTCAGTGATCCAGGTAAAGGTAGAAAGCACAACATCCACATTCTCTAATAGAAGTCTCAGAGCTCTGTAAAGCAAGTTTTGGGAATGTTTCTATTCAATTAAGCAGCCAGTATATGACAGGGAACATCATTCACTTCAACCTGGTGATGAGTTGTACAGAAGGATACATTTGGCTAAACCACAACCCATCAGGACAAACAGAATGGCATGGCTTCAAGGAATTAGACTATTTACTGTCAATATGATAATTCTGTTGTGTTTTCCTCAGAGATGTCACATTACTTACAGCTTTATGAAATGTGAGCATAATTCCTTTTTCTAAGGTGTTTCTGAATAATAAAATGGAGTAAGATCTTTTCTAACCACTATATTCTACCTCCCATGATTAATCACAACCACCTCTTTAAATGACAGTAATCTTTCATCCTATCCCTATGGCTGCAATGGCTATTATGAGATCATCTGCTTCCTCCATTGATTATCTTATTTAATTCTCTCCTGAATCCTGAAGGTGAGGGTAATTATCTACATTTTGCAGAGAGGGCAACAAACTGAGGTAAAGTAAACTGCCCCAAGTTTTCTAAGATCTATCACGAAGTATAGAGGTCTCTCTCTCTTTTTTTTTCCTGTTTTTTTAAAATAGTTTATTGTCAAGTTGGTTTCTATATAATACCCAGTGCTCATCCCCACAAGTGCCCTCCTCCATGCCCATCACTCCCCTTCCCCTCTCCCTCACCCCTAGCAGCCCTCAGTTTGTTCTCAAAATTCAAGAGACTCTCATGGTTTGCCTCCCTCCCTCTCCCCAACTATTTTTCCCCTTCTTCTCCCCCATGGTCCTCCATTAAGTTCCTCCTAATCCACCTATATGTGCAAACATATGGTATCTGTCCTTCTCTGCCTGACTTATTTCACTCAGCATAACACCCTCAAGTTCCATCCATGTTGCTACACATGGCCAGATTTCATTCTTTCTCATTGCCATGTAGTATTCCATCGTATAGATAAACCACATCTTCTTGATCCATTTGTCAGTTGATGGACATTTAGGCTCTTTCTGTGTTTTGGCTATTGTTGAGAGTGCTGCTATGAACATTGGGGTACATGTGCTCCTATGCATCAGCACTCCTGGATCCCTTGGGTAAATTCCTAGCAGTGCTATTACTGGATCATAAGGGAGTTCTATTGTTAATTTTTTGAGGAACCTCCACACTGTTTTCCAGAGGGGCTGCACCAGTTCACATTCCCATCAACAGTGTAGGAGGGTACCTGTTTCTCCACAGCCCTATGTTCACAACCCTATGTCAGGCAGCTTCCTTCTACACACTTAATAACATCTAGTTCCCATTTTATAAAGAAATATGGTTGTTCAGAATTAGAGTGAAGATATTCTTTTAAAAGATTACTCTTTTTAAAAAAATTTTTTTAATGTTTTTGTTTTTGAAAGAGAGGAAGACAGAGTTCAAACAGGGGGAGGGGCAGAAAGAGAGGAAGACGCAGAATCCCAAGCTCCAGGCTCTGGGCTGTTAGCACAGCCCGATATGGGGCTCAAACTCACTAACTCACTAACCACGAGATCATGACCTGAGCCAAAGTCAGACACTTAAGCAACTAAGCCACCCAGGTGCCCCTACTCTTTGCTTTTTAAACTATGGAAACATTAAATGTAGAATTCTTAGGAAGGAGAGAATCTTTTTACTGTCTGTAATTCCTTTCCCCTAAGTTCGCTATGGTGTACTACATCTTATAGATATCTTTAAGGCAAAGGAGCTTTACTTCACCAGCTTTACTTCCTCAGGTCCATTTATTAGATGTGTGTGGTTGAAAACATCAATCAAATCATTGGCAGTTATGTTTTTAAGGCTAGATTTTGTACAAAGGTTTAAACAAAAAGTTTGTAAAAAAGACTCCCATATGAAAATCTGTGCAGCTTTCAATGTTAACAGTACTCGAAAGGATTTCAGTGGTTGAAAAATCAGTTAAATACTTCAGAATTTCTTTTTCTAAGGTATAATTATATACAAGGATTTAAATTTTTAAAATTCTGAAAGTAAGAATGAATCCTGCATGAAAATATGAAAAGCTTCTTATGTTAGGAAGAAAATGCTAAAGAGAAAGCTGTACATAAACAATAGTTCATTAAACTGGCCTTGTAAAAATAGTTAGGGGAAAGTTTCCAGAGCAACAAAAGGCTTCATTTTTTTAAAGTCTAGTATATTGCTCTGCATGCCCATGAGGCAGCAAACACCAAGTTCTTTATCTGTGTTTCTTTATTTTAGAGCAAGTTGAAACATAAGGATATTTGAATTAGCTTTTATCTTCTTTATCAATTTGTGAGATCATTAATATAAATTCACATAGAAATTTCTGAGACATCGGATTCTTTTCATTTCTCTGTATCCATAGCAGCTCAAATTGTAAGTATGTTACCTTGTAGGGACAGAACTTTAACACTGATGAAATGCATGTACCAGTTGTAAACCCTCCTCAATTGAAAATAGACTATGAAAATGGACTATGTCAGATTAGGGTCAAATAACTTGATAAAAAGACTATTGCAGATAGATGATTAAATCTGTAGTTTGGAGAGGACAGTTATTCATGTCATACAACTGTAATACATGGCAGAATACAGAGTGTGCCTTCCCTCAATAAACTGATTTGAAATGAACAAAAGGACATCTCACACATAGGATAGGTTGTGTGGAAGAGGTAACATTAGAGAAGTGACTTGAATGACAAGTAGGAATCAGTAAGGAGGAATGATGCTATGTAAATGTTTCATTAAATCTTGTGTTTAAGTTCTGGGAAGAGGAATCAGATCATACTATATCAGTGAATCACTTCTGTGAAGGAATACGGTAATCGAGTACAAAGATCAGTCTGGCATATGGCTAAGTTAGACCAGTGAAAACAGCAGGCAGAAAAACCTTTCCTCTTGGTAGAGAAATGGACCATTAGTTCAAGTGAAAGGAAATAAAGCCAAGAATGTAGGTGAAGATAGTGAAGATGAAATGGGAAAGGCTGCAGGAAGAAAGTCCCATGATGGTAGGAAGCATGACTGGTCACTTCTGTAGCTCAGCACACAGTTTAGTGCCAGGAACTTAGTAGGGACTGATTATTTATTGGCAGAATGGATGACTAAATGAATGAATAAGTGAAAGCTAATGTTTATAGAATCTCATATCTAATTAAGTGAATGTAACTAAGTGACTGTATAAATATGACATTAACAGAAATACTTGGGAACAAGAGCGAATTTGAGGGGAACAGTATGTGTTCATTTAGAACAGGTTATGTTAAAAAAACAACAGGATATCCAGGTAGAGGTATCTAACACACAGTTTAAAATATAAGTCGGTCACTAAGAAAAGAATGTGTCTGTTGAAATAAATGAGTGACCCAACTTTCAAGAAATGCTTTTTAGGGGCACCTGGGTGGCTCAGTCGGTTAAGTGTCCGACTTCAGCTCAGGTTATAATCTCACGGTTCATGGGTTTGAGCCCTGCATCCTCATGCTCTCTGTCTGTCTGTCTGTCTCTGTCTCAGAAATAAATAAAACAAAAAAAGAAGTGGTTTTTCATTATTTAGATATATGAGATTCTGCTTTTTCCTTATCTTGATTAGTTACAAAATAAATTTCCCACTTTATTTTTTCTACTTTTTTCACTCTCATTCTGTTCCAGTTATCTATTGCTTGATAGCGAACCAACTCAAAACTTAGTGGCTTAAAGTATCAATTTATTATTATTATCTCTCATAGTTTTCTGGGTTGACAGGACTCAGCTAGACGCATAGACACTCTCATACAATTGTGTTTAAATTATGGGGTTGGAGTTATAGAAAGACTTCTCTCTTCATGGATCTGGTGCTTGGGCTGAGAGGCTGGAGAAGCTGCAGGCTGGTTGGACATCTGTCTCTCCCAGAAGCCTCTCCACACGACTAGCATGGCAGCCTCCGAGTAGTCAGACTTCTTACATAGTGGTTGGCTTTTCCTGGAGTGAACATTCTCAGAGGATAAGGACAAAAAGTCTACATGGCTTCATAGGACCTATATGAGAAATCATGCAGTATCACTGTCTCCGTATTCTAGATTCAAGAAGAGGGGAAAACATTAAATGCATGGTTCATTGGGAGATCATCTTTAGAGGCGAGTTACCATATTTCTTTCATCAATTCTTTTGGGTGTGGTGGTTTTGTTTTTCAATTATGGGAGGTTCAAGGATTATAAAGCAAACATCTATTTCCATAAGTGCCAATAGATCAAGAAACGACTTGGCTAACACAGTAGAAATTCCTTCCACCTCCATTCCTACCTTCTCTATACCCCACCTAATTACAATGATCTTTCTCCTACCACAGGTAACACTATCCTGATTTTTACGATAATCATTATTTCCATCTTTCTTTTTAGACAGTCACCATCTATGTAACCCAAGGCAATATAGTTGAACTTTTCTTGTTTTTGAACTTTATTTAAATTATACCCAAGCATTATTTTGAGACTTGCTCAACATTATGTTTGTAATCACAAATGTTATTACATGTGGACATTGTTTATTTATTTACATTGTTATATTAATGCCATGCATGAATATATTAAGAATTATGAAATATATTCTTATTCTATTGTAGCTTGACATCAGATTGTTTCACCTTTAAGGCTATCACACATAATGCTTCGATAAATACTCATGCACATGACTCTTTTCTTTTTTGCTTTGTTTTCCATGTTTCTTCTTTTTAATTACTTTTTAATTTTAGTATGGTTGATACACAGTGTTACATTAGTGTCAGGTGTACAACATAGTGATTGGACAAGCTTAAACATTATGCTATGCTCACCACAAATGTAGCTACCATCTGTCACTATACAATGCTATTATAACCTTGACTATATTACTTATGCTGTGTCTTTTATTCCTGTGACTTATTCACTTCATAACTGAAAGCTTGTATCTCTCACTTCCCTTCACCTATTTTGCCCATTGCTCCCACCCTTCTTCCCTCTTGCAATCATCAGTTTGTTCTTTGTACTTAAAGGTCTGATTCTTCTTTTAGTTTGTTTATTTATTCATTTTTGTTGTTTAGATTCCATATGAGTGAAATCATATGTTTATTTCTCCTTCTCATTTTCACTTATTACCCTCATATTAACCTCTAGGTCTATCCATGTTGTTGCAAAGGGTACAATCTCATCCTTTTTTAAGGCTGCATATGTTTGTGTGTGTGTGTGTGTGTACACATCACATCTTCCTTGTCTATTTGTCTATCCATGGACTCAGGTTGCTTGCTTACATATTTTGGCTATTATAAATAATTCTGCAATAAACCTTGGGGTGTATATATTTTTTCCAAATTAGTGTTTTTGGTATCTATACTCACTTGTGGAATTATTGGATAATATGATATTTCTATTTTTAATTTTTTGATGAAACTCATTACTGTTTTTCACAGCGGGCTATTATCAATTTACATTCCCGTCAGCAGTGCATGAAGTTTCTTCTTTTTCCACATCCTTGCCAACACTTGTTATTTTTTATCTTTTTGATTTTAGCCATTTTGTAGGTATAAGGTGATATCTCACTGCATTTTTAAAGAAATTTATTTTCAAATTTACATCCAAGTTAGTTAGCATATAGTGCAACAATGATTTCAGGTGTAGATTCCTTAATGCCCCTTACCCATTTAGCCCATCCCCCCTCCCACAACCCCTCCAGTAACCCTCAGTTTGTTCTTCATATTTGTTCCCCTCCCTGATATTATATTATTTTTGCTTCCCTTATGTTCATCTGTTCTGTGTCTTAAAGTCCTCATATGAGTGAAGTCATATGATATTTGTCTTTCTCTGGCTAATTTCGCTTGGCATAATATCCTCTAGTTCCATCCATGTAGTTGCAAATGGCAAGATTTCATTCTTTTTGATTGCCCAGGAATACTCCAGTGTGTGTGTGTGTGTGTGTGTGTGTGTGTGTGTATCTCATATCTTCTTTATCCTTTCATCCATCAATGGACATTTGGGCTCTTTCCATACTTTGGCTATTGTTGATAGTGCTGCTATAAACACTGGGGCGCATGTGCCCCTTCAACAGCATAACTGTATGCCTTGGATAAATACCTAGTAGTGCAATTGCTGGGTCATAGGGTAGTTCTAGTTTTAATTTTTTGAGGAACCTCCATACTGTTTTCCATAGGGGTTGCACAAGTTTGCATTCCCACCAGCAGTGCCAAAGAAGTTCTTTTTCTCCATATCCTTGCCAACATCTGTTATTGCTTGAAATGCTAATGTTAGCCATTCTGACAGGTGTGAGGTGGTATCTCATGGTGGTTTTGATTTGTATTTCCCTGATGATGAGTGATGTTGAGCATTTTTTTATGTGTCAGTTGGCCATCTGGATGTCTTCTTTGGAGAAGTGCCTACTCATGTCTTTTGCCCATTTCTTCACTGGGTTATTTGTTTTTTGGGTGTTGAGTTTGATAAGTTTTTTATAGATTTTGGATACTCACCCTTTATCTGACATGTTGTTTGCAAATATCTTCTCCCATTCCATCAGTTGCCTTTTTAGTATTGCTGATTGTTTCCTTTGCCATGCAGAAGTTTTTATTTTGATGAGGTCCCAAAAGTTCATGTTTGCTTTTGTTTCCCTTGCCTTGGGAGACGTGTTGAGTAAGAAGTTGCCATGGCCAAGGTCAAAGAGGTTTTTGCCTGCTTTCTCCTTGGGGATTTTTATGGGTTCCTGTCTTACATTTAGGTCTTTCATCCATTTTAAGTTTATTTTTGTTTATGGTGTAAGAATGTGGTCCAGGTTCATTTTTCTGCATATTATTGTCCAGTTTTCCTAGCACCACTTGCTGAAGAGACTTCCTTCTATTGGGTATTCTTTCTTGCTTTGTCAGAGATTAGTTGGCCATATGTTTGTGAGTCCATTTCTGGGTTCTCTAGTCTGTTCCATTGATCTGAGTGTCTGTTTTTGTCACGTACATGACTTCTCATGCACATCACTTTCTATGCACCTTTACAACAGTTGTTCTTTATAGTTAGAAGTATATTTAGAAGTGGAATTGATGGAGCATCAGTAGTGAACATCTTCAACTTAGCTAGAAAATGTAAACTTTCAAAGTGGCTTAACACTAATCCTATCTTAACACTAATCCTTAACATGTGAATTCTTATTGCACCACATCCTACCAATACTTGTTACATTTAATATTTTAATTTTTACTAACCTGGTGAATGCGTAGTGCTCTTTCAGAATCATTCTAATTTGAATTTACCTTATTATTATTGAGGTGAGTAATTTCTTGCTTATTGGCCATTAGAATTTCCTTTCTTTGAAGGACTTGTTCAGGCTTTTTTCTATTTTCCAATGAGTTGCCTCTTTTTATTTTATTGATTTGTAGGAATTTTAATATTTCATGGATATTTCCATTTTGTGGTTTATCCTTTCATTCTCTGTTGCATGGTGCATAATTAATTTTATTTATTAATTAATTTTAAATTTTTATTTGTTTATTTTGAGAGGGTGAGTGCAGGAAGGGCAGAGAGAGAAGACAGATTTCTGAGCAGGCTCTGCCCTGTCAATGCAGAGCCCGGTATGGGACCTAAACCCACTAACTGTGACATCATGACCTGAGCCAAAACCCAGAGTAGGATGTGAGCCACCCTGGTGCCCCACATAGTGCTTAATTTAAAAGGATTCACATTTATAATCATTGTCATTTATCCAGCCATTAAAATGGCATTATTTGTTGTTTCTATGCAGTAGCTCAGTCAAAATGGAAATGCAAAAATATTTTTTAAAAAGGCATTTTTTTTAATACACTGTGCCTGTTTTTAAAAAAAGTCATATAAAAGTACCATAATGAATGGGGAACTTACAAGAAAGAAAGACACGGTAGAAAGAAAAGAGAAGAGGATCAGGGGCTGCAAAGGAAAAAAAAATCATAGAGAAGGAGTAGTCTGAGAGGTTAGAACAATCTTAGTTATATTAGACCTGAAAGGAGGAAAGGGAGCATTGAAGAGTAAGGGATGCTGTTAATTTTACTAAGTGCTGCTGAGAGTCCAGGGATCATGAAACTTCAACTGCCCATCTCTTTCTTTTCCAAATTCCTATTTTGTAACAAGATGGTTGTTCCTAGACTGTCAGATTCTATATAAGTATCAGGTGGCCAGTCCCATTGCTTATCTTCATTCCTCACTGTGCCATCCATATTGCTGTGAGAGTCTCAAGATTTTTATACAAAGTGAGCCAGTCACTCTTCACAGATGGGGACATGGGGACCCAAGCTACATACATTAATCAGTCATCAAGGTAGCTAGAACGGGCATTAGGTAACTTTTTACCGATGGTTTTCATGGAAGATGCCCATCTTCAGTGTTCCTGCTCCAGTCATAACCAGGGCTCAGATGTCAGTTTCTACCATTCAGTTTTTGATTCTCTAGGAACATAAAAGAGAGCTCAAAATGCAAACAACCCCAAGATTACACTGTGAGATCATTAAAGTGCCACTATGTTGCATAGTAGAATGAAAAGAGACTTTAGAATTGAACTTCACTGTTTCTCTAGATAACGGTTTCTTCATTTGGGGATAATATGGTCCTACCACCAAACTACTCAATTTTGCAAATAACCAAAACTTGATACAGAGTTTACATTTCCTTAAAATAATGCTGTTAGAGGAGAGATGAATAAACATCACATATTATGTTGGGTTTTCTGAATGGTAGTGGGAAAGATATCTTCCATGACTAATGGTACATTATTTGTCCTTCTCTATAACTTCGAATAATAAAGTGATTTTTAGTGGATTTTTCTTTAGTTATAGATAGATAAATATCCATTTATTTAACCTAAAGAAAGCTAACAAAGTAACAGTGTTTTTAATAAAATATGTTTTGTGATCAAGTTAAAAAAAAACTTTTAACAGAGTTAACTTCTGCAATTTTATTTGAAGAAACTCTAAATGTTTTTCAAGCTATTACCTAACAACACTATAATCTCTTTGTGAAAAGTATAAGTGTCCATTATGGTACTGAAGAATAATATAGTTCTTTATCACTTTTTACTTCTGTGTCTTCCTTCAAATAGGCTGTCAAAGAACCTTTCTGATGTAATTGCAATTGTGATAATGGCACCTCCTACCACCTGTTAGTTTTCGGTTTCTTATCTGCTATGTATTCTGAAAACACATAGAAAAGCTTTGAAATTTCATAGTAAAAAGGAATCTAGACATTTCTGAAGGAGCATGAATGTAATGGCTAAAAATAAAAGTTAATATTTTCACATTCTAAATTTGTGCCACTATTTAAAAATATACCTGTCTCGGAACGCCTGAGTGGCTCAGTCAGTTAAGTGACCAACTTGGGCTCAGGTCATGATCTCACAGTTCGTGGGTTCGAGCCCCGCATTGGGCNTATACCTGTCTCATATTTGACTCTTATCTCAATTCTATAAGATAGCTACTATTATTATCCTTAATTATAAGGATAAAATAAATTAGGCTCCGATAGGTCATTCTCCAATAAGTGAGAATCCTGGGTGGAGTCCTTTTACCTTTTTTTTTCTTTTTATCTTTTTGAATTCCTCCTCAAACAAACAAAACACCCACGTACAATAACTACTACAAAGCAGAGTAACAAAAAATTCTCATGAGTCTCAAAATATGTGTGGGAAGGAATCATATTCTAATAGCAACTTGGTTCACATAATACCAGTGACTGTGTTTTGGAATGCAGGGGTGGGGGGAAACATGGCCCTCAAATAAAAACCAGAAAGTTAGATTGAGAGATCTGGACCCTATGAACCTACCAAACTAATCAACTGAAGCTCCTTGCAGTTCACAGTCCTGTAGTGAAAACAAATTAATGGGATAAGAATTCAAACTGAGTTTGTTAGCTTGACTTATATCTCTAAAATAATTTGGCATAACGTCTATGAGCTCCCATTTGGATTATTGCCCAGGACCTTGCAAATACTGAACATCAAGAATGTCGCTGCTATCTACCTTCAAGTCACAGGGACCACAAAGTGGCTTCAGGGAAATGTAGTACAGCTGTTTCTCCAAACAACCAGGCATGTGGAGCCTGGGCTGTCCTAGAAAATCCATTCTACTTAGCTAATCTAAGTTTGAAAAGATGGACTAATATCAATTTTCCTACTCATGTAAGTATAGGTCATATTTTAGTGACTGTTTTATTGTCTTATTTTTCAAACAGTAGGAAAAAAACACGATTAAGAGAAATTTATAGCTTGTCTTCTCATATTTCTCAAAAGTCTAAAGATTCTGAGAGAAAATTGTGATGCAATGGTATTTGTTATAAAGTGAAGAATTTTCTTTGTGTAATTTCCCATCAAGTGGACCTCAAATCATGGAAAATGTGATTCCTGGCCATATTCTTTCTTTTTCCAACTATACAGTGTTGCATTTTTAATAATCTTATTTATAACTCAAATTCATTTTCAAGCCATTGTTGTGGTGGATGTTTTTTTTCACTTTTCCACAGAGGATTATTTATTTAGTAAGGTGAAAAGAGGAGATTTTAGCATAGAATTTAAAATATGTCATCACAATTTTAATAAAAAATGTATGACACAAAGAATTGTAAATTATATAGTGAGTAAGTGCCCAGTCTAGAATCTGGTGTTCATTAGCTTCTAAGCTCTAGCTGATTCTCCAAAAATATGTGATTCTAACAAAAGGCAGCTTTTCTTACACAACCAGATTCAAAGATTTGTTCTAAAGGACAGAACCTCTGGGACACTATTAGTTTCCTAGGACTACCATAACAATAACTGTGTACTTCATGGCTTAAAGGAACAGAAATTTATTTTCTCACAGTTCTTGAGGCCAGAAGTCTGAAATCAAGGTGTTGGCAGGCTGAAATCCCTCTGAAGCCTCTAGCAGTGAATCTTTCATTGGCTCTTCCAATTTTGGGTGTCCCAAACATCCTTGACTTATGGCAAGAGACCTCCAATTTCTGTCTCTCTTCACATGGTCTTTTTTGTGTATGTCTTTATATCTTCACCTCTTTTATAAGGATACCTGCTACTGAATTTAAGGCCCATCCTAATACAGGATGAACTTCAAGATCCTTAACCTCATTATATCTGCAAGACCTTTTTTCCAAATAAAGTCATATTTGCAAGTTTCAGGTAGACTTATCTTTTTGAAAGACATGATTCAATTTACTATGGAGACTAATCTATAGATAAGTAGGGGAGGTCTTTTCATAACTTCAAAATCCATTTATCATATCTTGAAAATAGATTTACTGTCTATCAGTATCATATAGAAAGATTACACTGTATTATTTCAAAATAATAATTAACTTATGACATTTAATTAAAGGATATATTTACACCTTGAGTGATTCCCAGTCATAGTAAAACCAAACACACTTTTATAAGCATGAAAAAAATTTTGCTTTTAAGAAAATTAATACTTCATTTTGAAGCTTCTCAGAATTGTGCATTATACATTAAATTCAGTTTCTTGTGCTGGGATGTTAAGAGAATAATCTTGTACCCTAGAAATAAAAGCCAAGTCAGAAAATGATGGAGGCATTTTTACAAAATGATTCAGTTTAATGCTTCATATTGGGCCATAACTTTATTGTTATTATTCTAGTTGTTTGTTTTTACATTGTTCCCTCTTGGGTTCAATCAATTGTGAGATCATTGACCAGTGAATATGAAGTACAACCAGGGAATTCTAAAACAACTGGAAGTTTTCTATAATCTAAAGAGAATTAAAGGGAAAAATATATTTCCTTCAATTTAATGTTTCTTTTTTATATTTCCCATATAGGAAATCTAAACAAATATTGTCAACTTATGAATAAAAGGAAAGCATCTTATTCCCAATAAGATGAGGCAGAAACAAATTTTAAATGAGAGTCATATAAAGGAGAAAATCATTGCATGTATTATTTTTGTCTTTCAGAGATTATGGAGTTTTCAGTACAAGTGAGAGGCAGCAGGAGAGGTACAGATGTAGGGAAAGAGCCAGAGAGAGATAGAAAGTGCTTTCTATCACATAGGGCAATGTTTGCTTGCTGCTCATCTTATAATCTGGTAGGAAATACTTGTTTAAAAGTATTTAGCTAAAGAATTAAAAAATAATTAGCTAAAAAGGAGAAAGGCCATAAAGACTACAGTACAGGATTGGTGAGCCCAATTTATTTGTGAGTCTGACTACATTTCTTTCTGTTTCTTCACCAGCAACATAAATTCTATGTAATCAAATCTTACCCTACCTCATAAAATATTTTATATGTAAACTTTGGGAATTAATATATGGGAAAGAGAATATTGGAAACCCTCTGCTCTTTCTCAGAGCTGGTTCTTAAAATATCCAGTAATCTAGTTCAACAAAAGTATTGATGCTTAACAAACATTTTATGTGTCCCCCTACATTTTCCAGTCTCCTTGCAGTAAGAAGGGACCTTGTGGGTAGTTCTGGGCAGTGAAATGTAAGCTGAAGCAGTAAATGTCATTTCCTATTTAAGACAAGGAAAAACACCTCATGATTCTCCAGTTCTGCTCTTATCCCTTCAGGGTAAGAGTAAAGGTCACATGTTGTTAATGGTGGAACTACAAGTTTGAAACAGCCTGTATCTCCAAGCCATCACATTGAGTTCAGCACCCTGGAGAGTTCCAGAACCTACAGTTAGTAGGAGTTACAGGAGTGAAAAATAGTTTATATTTTAAGACATTGAGATTTGAGAATGGAATATCAACACAGTATAAACCTATCCAAATATGTCTAATATATTCACGTTTTTTGAGATTAGCTAATCTCTTAATAGAAGCGAAATAAAATTAACTGCCACAAAATAGGCAAAATAGGCAGAATCTGGTTTTTTTTACTTGAGTAATTTTTTTTACAAATAGTTTATTGTCAAGGTGGTTTCCATATAACACCCAGTGCTCATCCCCACAAGTGCCCTCCTCCATGCCCATTTCCCCCCTCTCCGCCCCCACACACCCATCAGTCCTTAGTTTGTTCTCATCATTCAAGAGTCTCTCATAGTTTGCCTCCCTCCCTCTCCCCCACCATTTCCCCCCTTCTCCTCCCCCGCGGTCCTCCGTTAAGTTCCTCCTAATCCTCCTATATGTGCAAACATGTGGTATTTGTCCTTCTAGGCAGAATCTGGTTTTTAAAAACTACACTCTTTTTGATGCTTTTGTTACTGTTGAAAGAAAAAGTTGTCTTGAGATTCTGGACATGGATATATTAGTAATCATTACTTTAAATTTTACTAATAGAAAGATCTGTGGCTACAAATTCCTCTTATATTTTTCTTGACCCTCATTAACTTAATCAGTTTTTTCCCCCACACAATTAAAGTTGAATGGGAAAACCTGGAAACCATAAATTTCTTTATCAACTATTTATAAATGATATATAGTAAACTCCATTATCTAACATGACTCAATGGGAGTTTGGGCAAAACTAAAATTTAAACTCACATTTTTAAATTTAATGAAACCTAATAAGGCAGAATTGGAGAAATCACCAAAGCCTTGACCCACCCATCTAAATCATTCTCCTTTTTATGGAACTACATGACAATCATATGTTACGTCTATTGTTCTTAAGCCTTGTGGGCCATCTAAGTGAGCCCTTTCTTTAATAAATTTTTATATCTGCATTGAAACATTATCTGTTAGTCATCTTGATAAGAAAGGAACATATGACCCATCCACCCAGCTCTAATCAGGGGAGATTACTAGTATATAATAGTAATAAAACTAGTATAAAATACTACCTGCAACCCAAAGAGCCCTTGGGCATCAGACTGTGCATAAGATTCAAGGCTGTTATAATTACTTGTACAGGTTCTCTGAGTAAATACTGAGAACCTCCACTGATTAGAAATAGGTAGGTGAAAGCTATATGTACTTTTCCTGTCAGGATCACTAACAGGTGATATGGTTCAATGAATATATAATTGAGACTAACTTCTCCTTAGCAGGAAGAAACACAGTCTGTTTGATATGGGTAATAGAAATCCCTCACTCCTATACACTCATGTAATATTATTAAAATAAATTATCATAATATAATTTAACAGTACTTCAAGTGGTTATATTATCTAATAAGAAGGTACCAATTTTAAAGGACATTTCCTGCTGCTTCATGTGGCATTCTGGATTTAAATCAGGGTTAAGTGTGTGAGGAAGGAGACTCTTTGCTTTTAAAGGAGAATACTTCTAGTGTACCTTGGTATTTTTTTTTTCTACTGGTGAAATATTATGAGAACTGGAACAATGTAGATTTGTACTATAATCCCAGTGGTAACATCTGTTGTAGGATTTCCTTTCTGTATAACTATCAGGAAACAGTAATCATCTTGACCCATTTAGACAAAGGCATGAATTAAAAAACAACAACAAAAAATCAACAGCCAACTATATTTATCTGCATATTTCCATGCTTTCAAATTGGACAAACAAGTGTCATTCTCAAGTGTTTTATTCATTTAAATGAGGATTGAATGGGAGCATTGGGAGACAGAGGGCTTTATTCCAACAACAACAAAAGTGTTATTTCTGAAATATAAGAGGAAAATGCATTAGTAAATCCATGATGTATGCTCTAAAATTCCCTCAAAACTACACTCCGAGGCCAGGTGGATGACTGACCCACCATTGACTATATCTATGATTGACCTCTTTTGCAGAATAATTAAGGCAATATGGTACTAAAGTGAGTACTTAGATGTCAATTAAACTTTTGGGCTGGTAATTAGTAGGCAGTAGTTGGGGTGTGCTTTTCATTATAAACTGGCAGCTGCACTTTCATTTATTTTTGTTGTCTAGTGCTCTTTGCACAAAGACAGAGTACATAACCTGGGAGAAATTAGTAGCCATTTTGACTTTGCCTAAATAAATTCAGCAAGTTTTATTGTTTAATTTCAGTTGAGTCTCAGACTACTTAGGGCAAATTTAAAGACCAAGGTGAGAAAAATTTCATTCAGAATATTTAACAAAAGTATAAATCCAAAAAACTTTACCCTACTGCTATCTCCATTTCTAATTTATACCTGCCTGCCCTCACCTCACCCTATATACAAACTACTAAAACCGCCAATTCATTATGCCTGACCTTCCCTTTCCCCTATGCTTTTATTCCTTGAAAAGTGAAAAATGGTCAGAAACCACTAAGAAACTAGCAAAATTCCACAAATAGCATCATATGTTTTGCAGCATGACCTGGCCCTGTTGTTAAAAAAGAAATTCTTGGTAGATACAAATCTAAAAAAAGAGAGAGAAAGACAGAAAGAAAACCCTAATGTGTTCTCCTACAAGAACGGAAGATTTCACTTCCTTTTAACAGGCTTTTTATGAATATTCTTTGAAGGGAAAATCATAGTGCTTTTAATAAAAGTTCTTTCTTTTGGTCTCCTTCACAAACTGCATTTTCTTTCCCTATACTTTATGGATCACAGTTTATTAAAAGGATTCAATCTACAAAGGAGAAGAGAATTAATATGCTACTTCCTGAGGGGGTCAGGAATGTTATAGTCTCATCTTTCCTCTATTTTAACTTGATTTTACACTTCAAATTGAGTCTACTTGAATCAATAATAGACAGATATTCTTATATTCTGAAGAAACACATAGAATAGAATAGAATTATGGGCAGAATGTATTTGAAATGCTGAGCATTATATATATATATATATATATACACACACACACATAGATACACACATATATATGCATACATGTATCTGTATACATGGATAGTTGTTAATAATTACCTAGTAAAATAAGTAGTAATTAAAAGATGTTTTGAAAAATGTGATAAAATATAAACATTAGTATAATAAAACAGTAAGAGCTAACATTTTCTGAACTGGTATGTATAAGCGAACTAAAATTTTATGCTTTACAAGCGTAGTCTTATTTAAATGTCAAAACAGTGCAATTAGTGGATACTTTTATTATCTCAGTCTTACAAGTTAGGGAACTTAGGTATGGCAAGGTTAATTAATTATGTAAAATAGGGTTTAGTAAATACTTATCTACCATTATTAAGGCAACTAAATAAAATATTTGATGTATGTATGTTAATATATAATACATAAAATGTAAAATATCAACAAATATATACATATAATGATGTAAGTATATAACATATATTATATTATATATAATAAATGTAGTAAATAAAATACATGTAATAAATGTATACATATAATAATATATGAATATTACATTCAATATGTAATACAAACATATGTGCACAGTTGACCCTTAAACAGCATGGAGATGAGGCGTGCCAAGCCCTGATGTAGTAAAAAATCTACATATAACTTTTGATTCCTCAAAACTTAATAGCCTACTGTTGACTAGAAGCCTTACCAATAAACTAAACAATTGATTAACACATATTTTATGTTATATATATTATATGGCATATTCTTATAATAAAGCAGCCTAGAAAAAAAATGTTATTAAGAAAATAATGAGGAAGAAAAAAGATATTTATATTACTGTACTGCATTTATTTTAAAAATCTTGTAAGTGGATCCATATAGTTCAAACTCATATTATTCAAGGACCAACTGTTTATATTTAAAAAATCTCCGGTTGGTGATAGTTAATTCAATCAATCACAAATAAGTATTTATTAAAATCGGTTCTACGTAGTTAATTAACCTTGCCATGCTTTACACAAGTACAAAATATTCAAATATATAGGCACTGAGGACAGGGAGAGAAAATTCTCAAATCTATGAGTTTTGCATTTGTACACATCTTGAGAGTGTGACCTTGTTTGCTACTTTTTGTTCTGAACTATTTTTTTTCAAGGATGTTTTTATACTACACAGGAATAGTATCTTTCTCTGGAATAAAGATAGGCTTGCTACAGCCTTGGAAGATAATAGTATTACCCTCCAGAGCAGAGATCTGGCATGGTGTCATTATAAAAGATTCAAATTCTCTAAGCTCAGAGTCCCTCTCCTGTAAGGCAGTCCTTTGTGTGTGCCAGTGTTACTTGATCCTCTTTTTATCTTTGTGGAAATTAGTTTTTTTAAATTGAAGTGGAAGTTAGCTTTTTTTTAAGAAGTATAATGTGCACACAATATTGTATTAGTTTAATCATGGTTTTTCAACCTTTTTATACATTATGAAGTTATCTTATGGTAAGTTTAGTTACTACTTGTCACAATACAAACTTATTGAATATTATTCACTATATACCCTATTCTGTACATTATTATGTCCCCATGACTTATTTTGTTTTTTTTTAAGTTATTTATTTATTTTGAGAAAGAGCAAGCACAGCAGGGGAGGGGCAGAGAGAGAGAGAGAGAGAAAGAGAGAACCCCGAGCAGGCTCTCATCACTGTCAGCACAGAGCCTGATGCAGGGCTAGACCCACAAGCTGTGGGATCATGACCTTCACAGAAATCAAGAATTGGACACGACCAACTGAGCCACCCTGGTGCCCCCCACCCCATGATTGATTTTATAACTGGAATTTTGGATCTCTTAATCCCTTTCATGTATTTTGCCCATGTCCCAACCCTCCTCACTTTGATGACAAACAATTTGTTTTGTGTATCTATTAATCTGGTTCTGTTTTGTTTTATTTGTTCATTTGTTGTGTTCTTTAGATTTCACATATAAATGAAATCCTATGGCATTGGTTTTTCTCTGTGTGACTTATTTCATTCAGTATAATACCTTTTAGATCTGTCCATGTCATCCCAAATGATAAGATTTTATTCTTTTTTTTTTTATAACTGAGGAATATTCCTGTGTGTGTGTGTGTGCGTGTGTGCGTAAAATCTACTTTATCCATTCATCTATTGATGAACACTAAGGTTGCGTCCATGTCTTGGCTATTGCAAATAATGCTACAATAATCATAGAGATGAATGTATCTTTCTAGATTAGTGTTTTCATTTTCTTCATATAAATTCTCAGAAGTCAAATTGCTGGATCCTATGGTAATTCTATTTTTAATTTTTTGAAGAACTTTCACACTATTTACTTTTCTTCACAATTTACTTTCCCACTGACAGTGTAGGAGGGTTACCTTTTCTCCACATCCTTGTCAACACTTGTTTTCTTATCTCTTTGACAATAGCTAATCGGACAGAGATAAAGTGATATCTTAATTGTGGTTTTAATATTTCATTTCCCTGTTGATTAATGATGAACATCTTCTCATGTGCCTGTTCTCCATCTGTATGTATTCTTGGGGAAAATGTCTATTCAGCTCGCTCCTCTTCCCTCTGATTTTTAAATATTAATTTGTAGAAGTTCTTCACCTAGTTTGGATATTAGCCCCATATTGGATGGATGACTGCAGATGTCCTCTCCTATTCAGTAGGTTGCCTTTCCATTTTGTTGATAGTTTTGTTCTCTGTGCATAGCTGTTTAGTTTGATGTAAAACTATTTGTTTATTTTTGCTCTTTTTTGTGCTTGCTTGAGGAGACTAGTTCAAAACAATACTGCAAGCCTAATGTCAAAGAGCTTACTGTTTATGGTTTCTTTTAGGAGGTTACTCATTTTAAATGTTACATTCAAGCCTTTTTTTTAAGTTTTATTTATTTATTTATTTTGAAAAAGAGAGAGAGGTAGAGAGAGAGAGAGAGAGAGGGAGCATGCACAAGTAGGGTAGGGGCAGAGAGGAAGAGAGTGAATCCCAGGTAGGCTCTGCACTGTCAGCACAGAGCCCAACGTGGGGTTTGAACTCACAAACTGTAATATCATGATCTGAGCCAAAACCAAGAGTCAGATGCTTAACTGACTCAGCTACCCAGGCACCCCTACATTCAAGTCTTTATTTTGAATGTATTATTGTGTATAGTATAGAATAGTGGCCCAGTTTAATTCCTTTTCATACAGCTATCCAGTTTTCCCAATACCATTTATTGAAGAGACTGTCTTTTGCCCATTGTATGCCTTGCCTCCTTTGTCATATATTAACTGACCATATATCCATGGGTTAATTTCTGGGCTCTCTATTCTATTCTATTGATCTATGTATCTGCTTATGTGCAAGTACCACATTGTCTTGATTATTATATCTTTGTACAGTTTAAATCTGGAGCATGATACCTATAGCTTGTTCTTCTTTCTCAAGATTGCTTTGGCTATTTGGGTTTTTTTGTGGTTTCATACAAATTTTATGATTATTCTAGTCCTGTGAAAAATGCCACTGGTAATTTGATGGGGATGTCATTGAATCTGAAGATTGCTGTAATTAGTATGGACATTTTAATATTATTCCAGTTTATAGGCACAGAATATCTCTTAATTTATTTGTGTCTTCTTCAATTTCTCCTCAATGTTTAATAATTTTCAGAGTATAGGCTTTTACCTCCTTGGTCAAATTTATTTGCAATTGTAAATGGGATTTTTTTTTAAAGTTTCTCTCTGATAGCTTGTTATTAGTGTATATAGATACAACTTATTTCTGCATGTTAATTTTGTATCCTGCAGCTCTACTGAATTCATTTATTAGTTCTAATAGTTTTTTGGTGGGGCCTTTAAGATTTTCTATATATAGTATTATGTCATCAGCAAAGAGTAACAGTTTTACTTCTTCTTTCCAATTGGAATGACTATTCTTTTCCCTTCCTAATTGCTATGGCTAGGAATCCAGTACCATGTTGAATAAAAATGACAAGCATGGATCTTCCAGTCTTGTATCTGATTTTAGAGGAAAACAGTTCAGCTCTTCACCATTGAGTATGATATTAACTGTGGGTTTGTCATATAGGGCCCTTATTATGTTGAGGTACATTCCCTCTATACTTCGTTGAGAGTTTTTAACATAAATAAATATTGAATTTTATCAAATGCTTTTTCTGCATCTGTTGAAATCATATGATTTTTATCCTTTGTTTTGTTAATGTGGTGTATCATATTGATTCATTTGCAGATGTTGAATCATCCTTGCATTCCTGGAATAAATCCTTGATCATGTGGTATGATTCTTTTCATGTATTGTTGAATTTGGTTTGTTATTATTTTGTTGATGTTTTTGCATCTGTGTTCATCAGGGATATTGGCCTCTTCTTTTCTTTTCTTTTCTCTTCTCTTCTCTTCTCTTCTCTCCTTCCTTCCTTCCTTCCTTCCTTCCTTCCTTCCTTCCTTCCTTCCTTCCTTCCTTCCTTCCTTCCTTCCTTCCTCATGTGTATATGGATTCAGTATAAGGGTAATGCTGGCCTCATAAAATGAATTTGGAAGTTTTCCTTTTTCTTAATTTTTTTGGGAATAATTTGAGAAGGATAGGTACTAACTCTAGTTTAAATATTTGGTAGGTTCACTTGTGAAGACATCTGGTTGTGGACCTTGAGCTGTACCTTGAGCAGATGCTGTAGGGTAAGTCATTTAAACTACTGTTTTGTTTGTTTGCTGTGCCTCAGGTTGAGCAAATCTTTGTGCTCACCCTCTACTAATATCCCTGTCTTCTGTGGGTTATAGCAAGGGGGTTCCATGGTTACTGTGTTTCTGTCTCTCCTGTCTTCTGCTATGTGGTCCTTCTGTCCTTTGTTGTACATGGCTGTTTAATCAGCCCTCAGTTCTTCAAGAGGAACTGCTCCATATATAGGTGTAGATCTGTTATGTCTATGGAAGTAAGTGAGTTCAGGATCTTCGTATGCCACTTGGACTCAAAGACTTCGTATGTCTTGGACTCAAAAACCCTGGAAATTAGGTTTGAGGAAGCATGATAAATTCTGATGCTGTGATTGCTGACATTGGTGTGAGTAGTAAGTTCCTTTATCTCTGATCTAGGTGTCCTGTGTCTTTTGGTAGCATCTATAAAACTGACAGGCTGACTTCTTAATTTACAAGTAGGGTGAAACCTTACACCCTTAAAAGGTTCTGTTTTCTGATTTTTCTCTAAGTTCAAAAAGTAGCAAAATTCACTTATTGATACTTTTACTGCTTTTTTATTCCCACCAGGTAGTGCTAAGGGCACATGGAGAGGAATAAGAAAGGAGAAAAAAGGGTCCAAGAAATGACAACTTGGCCAAAAAAGACACATAAGCATAGACTTTAGGTGCTTTGGATGTTTTACTCTATCACATGCTTTTGGAGCATTTGGAACTAATTAACCTGCTAACAAGACCCACATTCCCCTGAAAAGCTCATCCATCCCACATCCTTTCTCTATCAAAGTCCTGAATATTTTCCTCCTAAACCACCAGCTGACAGAATGGATATAGTTCAGTCATAGAAAAACAGGTCTTTCACAGAGCTTTTCTGTTGAAGGATAGCAATTCCCTGGAAACCAGGTTATAAACACCAGCTTCTTTTTAGTGGCAACTGAGACTGATCTCCTTTTTAACCTTTTCTGTCATAATCTTAGATGTATTAGAAAATGATACTCCTAACAGCAATTGTGGTTTTTAGGTTTATGTCTATAATAACAAGTGTATTCTATGATCATGTAAATATTATTTTACTAACACCGAAACATCGCTATGGTTTTTAAAAGTGATAATAATCTTTAAAGATCACGCTAAATAAAAATAGATCTATTTTGCTGTAGGAAACAAATCGTTAAAACATTTAGAAGAATTCTATAATAACTTTCATGGTTTTTACATTTATACCCAAGACAACTGGTTTACTTGGGATTTTTTTGTATGGCTTTATTTAACTGTCTTAATTAAAGACCAGTGCTCAAATTTTCCCCGCCCTCTGCACATCCAGATTATTTTGGACTTGCAAAGTAGTCCAAGTTTCTGGAGGTCCAGGAAAGTGTGCCTTTCCTGTGTTAGGTGGGGTAATGCTTGCTAGTTTAACAAACCAACTCCCAGATTTCAGTGCTTTAATATAGTAAATGATTAGTTTTTACTGCACTGTGCAGGTGCTTTGGGTTACTGGATTAGAGAATTCTACTTCATGTAGTCATTTAGACACCCAGGATATTGGAGGTTATAACATCATCAAACAAACAAATGTCTTCCAAGATCATCTTCAATTGATATTCAGCTGGCAGAGAGGGAAAGAGAACATACAAAAACCATTTCCACTCCAAAACTACCTTGACCCAAATATGTCACATATTATGTCTGCTCACATTCCGTTGGCAGGAATAAAGTACAAGGCCCTACTGAGACGCAAGGATGACTGGTAGGTGTAAGCTATGACTGAGTGGTCACTTCTTAAGGACAACTTCAAACTACTGAAGCAGGTCATGAATATCTGGTAGAATAGCTGGCCTCATTCCCCACTGTTAATGATTACTCTCCAAGCCACCTTTAGAGACCTCTCAATATCTTAATAATATATTCATTTATTCTTATGAAATATTATAAATGAACCTGAAAATAATTGTGTAGCTATATGGAGCCACTGATTCATTGTACTACCAATAAGGTAGTATAAACTTGTTCAGACTTATACTGTTATGACCAGTGTAGTCACAGTGGAGCAATCTGTACAAGATATGATGAAAATAGCAGCTCATCCGTCTCTCTGTCACAGATGGCTCTAAGTGCAGTGAGATGATTTAAAGGAATAAAAAGTGACCATTTAAAAAATGTTTTTTAAAAGTCAAAATTGATCTGTATATTTATTATAGCCAAATACTACATTAAGCTCATTCAAACACAATTCAAACTGTGAAAATATAATACTTAATATATCCTAAGGTCAGTGAGACACATGAGAAATTCTCAGTAAATGTTAGTTATGTAAAGTGAAGCTGTTCGTACAGCTTTCATTTATTTGCACTTCTGTTCCCATGAAGAAAACATGTGATATTTATAAATAAGTATAACTTTTCCATTTTAATCAGATTGTCTTTGGGAGCCAGGGCCATCTTGTATTTTCACTTCCAGCATGGTTTTATGTTATCTTTACAGAACTCACATGAGAAAAGCATTGTTTTACTTAAATTGACCTTGAAAAGGTATTTTGTGTTGCTTTTTCATTTAAATATGGTTACAGCTAAGTTATTTCAAGGAAAAAGCTGAGAAACGTATAGCTCCAAATCCCACTTATAAAGCAGACACTATTTTAGTGGGAGAAGTTTATGGGTATTCTATGTAAATAGTATCACTAAGTGGGATTAGATCTGTTAGATGATACATTGTAAAAAGTCTGTAGGGGCTGCCTTTTCTGTTTGCATCCCCAGAATAGTGTCCATTTGGAAGTAGATTTGTGGCCCAGTGAGTGTCGTTTCTGTCTATAGAACTCTATTTTCTCATGCAAATGGCTTGCACTAATAAAAAGCAAGGCAGTTCTACTTCTATCAGTAGTGAAATAGGACCTTTCTAGGTACGTGATGGGGGAGAGGAAGGAGGGAGAATTATTTTAATTGGGGCAAATCTTACTAGAAGCAGAGAAAAGCTATTATGAAGGAAGAGGTATCCTACTGCCTCTCAGAAGCAGAAGCTTCATTTTTAGGCCAGAATCTTCAGAATATGGAAATAGTGTTTATGTTTATTAAAAGGTCAAAGTTGAGAAAGGACTGTTTCACCATATCTAGATCTGTCAAATCAATGGTTATAAGTTTTCATTTATTCTTGATGTGATCCTTTTGTTGGTTTTAAGAGCTGTGGTTTACCAGTTATCCCAACTAATTGGCCAGAGTCCATTTAGTAGATAAAATATTGTCTAAAGTCATGTTCACACTGCTTTTTAATGAATTAAAAATGAATAGTTAATGAATAGTTATATTCTAGCTATTTAATCAAACTATTCTCTCAACATAACAAGCATTTAATATATGTAAAAATAAATATAAAAATTATTAGGTCCAGTCCCTACATATAATGTCCAATCTTATGACTTGTGCCATTTGAAACTGCATATTTTTCAAGCGTAAACCTTTTTTTCAAACTGAAAACTTTGGTAAAACATCAATAAATAAACGTGAAAGAAGAGAAATTAAAGTAGAAAACAGGGGCTACAGAAAATACTTGATCAGTTTTTTCAATAGACATTTTATTTTAATGGTTCTAGATTTCCAGAAGTTATGAAGAGTACAGAGAGTTCCCATATATCTTACACCCAAGTTTCTCTATCATTAACATCTCATGTGACTATAGTTAGTAATTATTACAGTTAATGAACCAATATTTTTATGCTATTAACTAAAGTCCATACTCTATGTAGATTTTCTTTATTTTTTCCAAATATCCTTTTTCTATTACAGGATGCCAGTCAGGATACCACATTTGTGATGTGTCCTACTTCCTCTTGCCTGTGGTAATTTCTCAATGATGGGTTTTGGGGAGAAAACCCACACAGTTAAAGCACCATTCTCATCATGATCAAATGTATCTTATTAATATGACTTATCATTTTTGGTACCCTCAAACTCCTGGAGGAGGAAGTATTTTTCATATTTCTCCACTCTGTTATTCTTTTTTCCCCCTTTTCCACACTATACTCTTTGGAAGGAAGTCACTATATGCAGCTCACACTAAGGAACAGGGAATTGTGTTTTACCTCTGTGAATGAGAAATATTGTTAAATTATTTAGAATTCTTCTGGATAAGAGATTTATCTAGTCTCCTGATTTATTTATTCAGTCATTCATTTATATTAGTATAGACTCATTGATAATTATTTTACATTTTGGATTATCATCCAGAAGGGTTTTTTTTTTTGTTCAAATTGTTCTAGCATTGGTTATTGGGAGCTCTTTCAGTTGACTCCTGTATCCATTTGTATATGTGCTGCCGAAGCAAACACGACTCCTGTATACCTTTGACATAGCATTGTTATGGATTTTTTTTGGTTTATGTGTTTGTTTTTTTAGGGGTTTTTATTTTTACCATTAGAAGCATTACAAGATTTTCCAAGTGCAGCTTTTTATAAAGTTTTTATTTAAATTCTGGTTAGCCGGCATACAGTGAATATTAGTTTCAAGTGTACAATTTAGTGATTCAAGTTCCATATATTACCCAGTGCTGATCACAAGTGTATTCTTCATCCCCATCCCACCCATTGAGATATTACCTTGTATCTAACAGAATGGCTAAAATTAACAACACAAGAAACAACAGGTGTTGGCGAGGATGCAGAGAGAAGGAAACTGTCTTGCATTGTCAGTAGGAATGCAAATGGGTGAAGCAACTCTGGAAAGTAGTATAGACATCCAAAAAAAAGTTAAAAATAGAACTACCCTACAATCCAGCAGTCATATTACTAGGTATTTATCCAAAGAATACAAAAATACTAATACAAAGGGATATCTGCAACCTGATGTTTATAGCAGCATTATCCAACTGCATCTTGTATATCCATTGACACTGCCTTCTAAGAGGTCATTTCTTTAAGGAGCCCTACTTCCTTTTATTGGAGAATTGTATTAGAATCCAAGATCTGTGCCCTAGTTGTGCTATTTGCTTCCTGAGTGTCAGCACTCGTAGGCCCTGTCAGCTGACAGAGCAAACTGTATATATATATGTATCCTTATTTTTATAATATATGTTTATAATAATACTTATAAATGCACATATCTATACATATTTATATTAAGCTACACATGAATTCATACTGATGTCTTTCTGTCATTGGTCATTCTGGACCTCTCCCCTGCTTGTCTATAACTTCCTGCTCCAACACTGATACCTGTCTCCTAACATCTGCCATCCATACATTCTCTTGACTACTGTGGCTTCATAAGTCTTGAAATCAAATACTGTGAGTCCTCCAGTGTTATTACTCTTCAATATTTTATTGACCTTTCTATGGCCTTTGCCTTTCCATATAAATTTTAGACATATGTTGATACGTATGAAATGGCTTGCTCAGATTTTGATAGTGATTATGTTGAATAAACAAATCTTGGGAAGAATTGTCATCATAAGATTATTGAGTCTCATTCTGGAAACATGGACTATTTCTCTACTTAAATCTCTGATGTCATCCATCAGTGTTTTGTAGATTTCTGCATAGAGTTTTGTATATGTTGTTACATTGATACCTAAGCATTTCCCTTTTTTGTGCTGTTGTAAATAGTACTTTTTTGAATTTTAAATTTCAGTTACTCACACTGGTATATGGGAAAGCAACTGGGTATTGTATATTGATGTTGTATAGTGTGATATTGCTATTAGTTCCAAGACTGCTTTCTACAGATTCTTTGGGTATTTCTATACACCCATGTCATCTACAAATAAAAATAAAATAAAATAAAAATAGTTTTCTTTCTTTCTAACCTAATTTTCTTTTCTTATTTTATTGTACTAGCTAGCTTTCAGTATGAGATGGTAAGATGATCTCTTTTTCTCAACTGTTTCATCATTAACTATGATATGAAGTGTAGGGTTTTTTGTACATATTCTTTATCAAGTTGCAGAATAGTGAACTTCTAGAAATTTTAAAAAAATTTAAATTTTTTTTTAATGTTTTATTTATTTCTGAGAGAGAGAGAGAAAGACAGTGTGAGCAGGGGAGGGTCAGAGAGAGTTGAAGACACAGAATCTGAAACAGGCTCCAGGCTCTGAGCTGGCAGTCAGCACAGAGCCCAAATGCGGGCCTGGAACCCACGAACCATGAGAGATCATGACCTGAGCCGAAGTCGATGCTTAACTGACTGAGCCACCCACGCACCCCAGATTGTGTCAAATGTATTTTCAGCATCCTTCTTTTTCATATTTGCCTGCTTACATGGTGGGTCACAGTGGTAGATTTCCAAATGTTAAGCCAACTTTAGGTGTCTGGGATAAATATCACTTGTTCCTGGTGTGTAATTCTTTTTATATACTGATGGACTTTATTTACTGTTGTTTTGTGGAAGATTTTGCATCTGTGTTCATGAGAGATATTTTCTGATTTTTTTCCTTGTAATGTCATCTGTTTTACATATTAAGTGATTCTGGCTTCAGAGGATAAATTAGAACATACTCTCTCTGCTTATATTTTTTTGGAAACGATTATAGAGAGTAGGTAATTTTTTCCCTTAAATGTTTGGTGGAATTCATCACTGAAAAAAATCTGAGCCTGGTGATTACTTTTTCAAAGTTTTGAAAATACTAATCCAAGGACTCCTCAATGGCTCAGTCAGTTGTGCCTGACTTTGGCTCAGCTCATGATCACATGGTTTGGGCTTGCTATTGTCAGTGCAAAGCCTGCTTCAGATCATCTGTCCCCATCTCTCATCCCTGAAATGCAACTAGATCAGCAACAAGCCATTTTGCACACCTAGAAAATTGATCTGTGGAATAACACAACAATCTGCATAAACTTCAACCATAGAACTCTACAGGTCTGCAGTGAAGAGAGGTGAACTGAGGGAGAGAGAAGCCGCGGAAGCGAGGGAGCTATATTTGATTGTGGAGAGAGGACAGAGACAGCAGGGAGTGTACAGGGAAAGAACTCCCCTGAAAGAAGCTGAAGAGAAAGAGAAAGAGTGGAAATACCCACAAGGGTCTGAAGAAGAAAGGGAGAAACGAGAGGGTTTAGGTACCATTAAGACTATATAAACAGGGGAGTGCAGAGTCAGGAATTCCTGGTGGTGCTCTGGTGGAAAAGGCAAATCCCTAGGAGCAGACAGTGAGATCCTCAGGGTCCTCAGGCCACATGCAGAGAGGTGGTTCCCCTGATGGAAGGACATTTGTCAGAGGCCATGTGGCTTCCTCACAGGAAAAGGTCCCAGTGGACCCCAGAGAACAGCCACATTTGCTGGTGTTGGCACAAGGATGCCAGGGTGCGGCGAAGCCTGGCACAAGTTTTGTGTTGTGATTTGCTATAGTCCCTGAGCTGCTACTGCTACAGGATACCCCAACTTTTACTGGGGCAGGCTGGCACCTGGTTGCAGTCTCTATGCCTCTGCAGTGGCACGGTTGGGCAAGCATTCCCAGGGCAAGCCAGCACCTGGCCATTTCTCTGGGAGACCCTCCACAGAGGGCGGGAGTGGGCGCAAGCCACAGGGCCCTCTGAGCAGGTGAATCTCAGAGTGCCAAGTCAGAGTTACTTTGTAACCTAAAGAGTTTTCTGTTTCTTTTCTTTTATTTTATTTTATTTTTTTAATAGTTTATTGTCAAATTAGTTTCCACATAACACTCAGTGCTCATCCCCACAAGTGCCCTCCTCCATGCCCATCCCCCCCCCACATCCATCAGTCCTCAGTTTTTGTCAGCATTCAAGAGTCTCTCATGGTTTGCCTCTCTCCCTTTCCCCCACCATTTCCCCCCTTCTTCTCCCCCTTGTTCCTCCGTCAAGTTCCTCCTAATCCTCCTATACGTGCAAACATATGATATTTGTCCTTCTCTGCCTGACTTATTTTGCTCAGCATAACACCCTCAAGGTCCATCCATGTTGCTACACATGGCCAGATTTCATTGTTTCTCATTGCCATGTAGTATTCCATGGTATAGATAAACCACATCTTCTTGATCCATTCATCTGTTGATGGACACTTAGGCTCTTTCCATGTTTTAGCTATTGTGGAGAGTGCTGCTATGAACATTGGGGTCCATGTGCTCCTATGCCTCAGCATTTCTGTATCCCTTGGGTAAATTCCTAGCAGTGCTATTGCTGGGTCCTAGGGGAGTTCTATTGTTAGTTTCCTGAGGAACCTCCACACTGTTTTCCAGATGGGCTGTATTCTGTTTCTTTTAATTTTAGGAAGGTGGGTTTGATTTTAAGAAGAGTAGTCCCTAACAGGAAGCAAGGAATACTACTTCAACTCCATGTCTGAATTCTGGACCCCAAATAGCCTTTTAATCCTTCTGATGTCACAGATATGGGAAAAATGTGTGAACTTCTTAAAGGGATGGGATTTGAATCAAGCATTTTTAGAGAATGATGAACATGTTTTCTTTGTCTATACCTTACTTGCCCAAATTTTAATATGTTCCAAGGAAGTGCATTTCATAGAATCTTGTTACTTCACATCAGTGTTCTCAACTTTAACTGTATATTAGCAACATCTGAGAAACTCTTTAAGGGTACCAATGTTTAAGTTAATTTAATTGTTCTGGGGCTTGGTAATTTTTAAAGCTTTTGGGTGAACTAATATCCACTTAGGGGTATGATTTACTGCTTTACACACTTAGAAATATATTCCCATATTTCATTGGAACTTAAGCTTATTGTTTGTTGGTTTGCCCTTTGTGGTAATGGAAGACAACTGGCCACTGGTATTCTAGAACAGTGCTCCAAATGTGTGAAAGTGTACCAAATGCTTAGGCTCTTTTCTGAGCTAAATAAACCTAATGCCTTTTACCTTGCCTCCTAGAAGACTTTCATTATTTGTGTAATTCTTATGAGGAATTATTACAACTTGAAATGTCTTGAAAGGTGAAAAACAAAGGTTTGGGGAGAAAAAGAGACTTTACTTATAATGATAAAATTTATTACCATTCCTTACCTATTATTCCCTTATCGAAACATTCTTACAGTGTATTAGTATTTCCTATTTTTGAGGCAATTATTATTTACTGTTGGTTTTCAGCTTACATTCTGATATACTTACATGTTTCTCAAAGATTAGAGTTTAGTTTTTTCTAGTTTTTTTGAAATCTTCTGCTGAGAAGAGACTACTTTCATAGTTCATTAAACTTATTGGGATAAGAGAGGGCACTGTTGAGCAGTAAGTTTTAAGGAAAGATTCTGTGAAAAGACCATTTCTATCTTGTTACTGTAACATTTAGGTATAGTGGATTCCTGCTTTAAATTCTGCCTGAAGCTTATCAAATGGAAGGAAAAGCAAAGGAGAAAAAAGTACCTTAAAAATAAACTATTGAGCAAAGTAAAATTTCCCCCAAAGCAACGAACCATTTAATTTCTACCAGTGTTATCTGGGAAATAAAATATGACAGTGGAAGAAACTTAGAAATCAGGATAAGCACTCAACCTACAGAGACTCCAAAAAGTCTGTTTCAGGGAAATCAGAATAGAAATCTGCCTCTCAAAGCAACATTGAATGAAATTTTTTCCTTTTATTTACAAATTAAACTAAATTTGCCAAAAGATGACAAGAATACATAGTCTTTGGGAATTCACAGTTTATTTTGAATCAGTGTAGCACTATATCCGTTTGGCAAGCTCTGTATTATGAAGAGAAAAGAAACTTATCCTAAAATAAAGAATGGATAATATTTTAAGATGCCAAATATGGGGCGCCTGGGTGGCTCCGTTGGTGAAGCATCCAACTTTGGCTCAGGTCATGATCTCACGGTTCGTGGGTTCTAGCCCCACGTCGGGCTCTGTGCTGACAGCTCAGAGCCTGGAGCCTGTTTTGGATTCCGTATCTCCCTATCTCTCAGAAATAAATAAAACGTTTTTTAAAAAGATGTCAAGTAAATGATAGTTAAAACTTACTCTATTTGCTTATGTTAGGTTTTAAGGGAGAGAGAAAATATCTATTCACACAAGTTAGCATGTACACACTTAGAAATATATTTTAATTATTTTTCAAATCAACCCTAAAATAAAATTTTCAGACACTGGTGAGGTGGTGAGGCAAAAGGGATCAAGGAATCACTGTAATGTTTTACCACTGATCTTAAAATATCTAGTCAGAAAGAAATATTATTGACCACATAATAAAAAATATTAAAGTAGTCCAAATCCATTATTTATGTCTAACAAATTTTATCTTGGTTGAATCATAAGTAATAGATGAACTGGAAGAGGATTCTATATGATGTGGGGTCTGGGTAACTTAGGGGAATGGAGAAAGCACATTAACATTTATATAATTTATAAAATTATAAAAGTTACTGAGATCAACATTGACTAACACTATTTTGAGAATTATCTAAGCTTAATTATCATATCAGTAACCCGACCTGCTATTTTTTATAGAAAGAATTATTGACCTTAATATTGATGATTAAAGAGTAACTAGAATGATCTAACTAGAATTATCTCCATTGTGGGAGTGCTAATGTCAAATCTTGTTTTAAACACACTGGGATTTAAAGTTTCCATAGACATATTGTGGGAATCTTTCTTGGTGTTCTTCTCTGAGAATAGTCTACCCATCCGTAATGGTGAGGTACACAAGAACCATAGTTTTATCACACCATCCTGGTTCTCTGGCAATATATAACTGGACTGAAGTGGACATCGGACAAACACTTGGTTAGTCATATTTTCCTTTGAGAATGTGAATGGAGGTACATAGAGCCTGGATGCCAGTCACTTTAATGGTGGAACTCTAGTGAAAGGCCCTCAAACATTTGATTCTATTGAGCCCTAGATCCAGTTTCATCCATTCTTAAGAGTTGCTTCTTCAATATATAAAAATTTTTGTAAAATCCCCAGTATTCTTACCATAAATTCTCTTTTAATGGTGAAGCCTTCCTCACATTGGTGCTGTTATTTAGAAAAAAAAAATATGTACTAAGTAAGCAATCATGGCAGTGGAGCTTAAGAAAAGGCCTTAAGGAGTCAGCTAATACAGCATCATCACTGCAGCAAAAGAAACTGACACAGTTTGAGTCAATTGTCTAAACATATAGAGTAGAGGTGTGGGATAAAAATTTAGTTTTTACCTTTTCTAAATGTTCCATTCTAGTTTCTAAGGTTTACCTAAGCTATAATAAAGGCTTATGGAATTCAAGCCTCTTGGTTTAGTAACCTGTCCACCTATTATGCTTCCTTTCCTCCTGCTGAATTTCATTCCTTTCATATTTCTGATTTTTTTAAATTTCTTTCACTTCATGACTGAAGGCAAGAGACCAAGGAATTCTATAAATATCTGGCCAAAACCCTAAATTGGGCCTTCTTGATTATAATTTGTAAACAAAATTTATTTGGATAAAGAGAATCCAAAATAATAAGTTAATTAATTGATTCATTCAACAAATATTCATTGAATCCTTAATATGGGCACCGTTCTAGTTGCTAGGGATATAATAGTAAACATAGAAAAATCTGTACTGTCTTGGAGCTTCTATTCTAGTGGGGAAAGAGACAATTAAGATATGTAAAAGATATATAAAATATATAGTCTATTATGTTGGGATGAATACCAGTAAGAGAATACAGCAGAGAAGAGAGATAATTATGTGTGGTGTTGTATTCTAATTTTAGAGAGGGGGGGCCAAAATGAGAGTGTGATATTTCAATAAAATCCTGATTAGTGGACTGTACCCATGCCGATAGACAAACACTTCAGAGAAAGAACATTACATACAAAGGTCCTAAAGCAAAGATATATCTGGTTTATGCTAGAGATGATGAAGATACCAGTATGGTTGATGCAGACAAAGTGAATAAGGAGGAAGTCGTATGGAATGAGGGAAGTCATATGAAATGGAATGATCACACAAGGCCATATATCCTTTTGACTTTGTCTTTTACTCTGATAGAAAACCATTGTGGAAATGTGAGGAGAGGAGAAATGTCCTTATGTTGAGAAAACATAAAACTGCTTCTGTTTTAACTGCATCCCGGTGGTGGGTGAGGGAGGCACAAGGGGAGAAGCAGGAAGACAAGTTAAGAAGCTTTTGCAATGATCCGGGAGAGAGGTAATGATGGCGATGGAGGGGGGAGAAGTAGAAATATTCTGAATACATTTTGAAGGCATTGCTGACAGGATTAATTGATGAATTAGATGTGGAGTATGTGGAGATAAACAGGATTTAAAGAGACCCAATGTTTTCTACCTGAACAACTCAAAAATAGAATTGCCATTTACCAACAAATACCCTAAGATTAAAACAGATCCCACAATGTAATGTAAACATAAGACTGTGAAATAAGGTGCCAAGGATTAAGGACATTCCAAGTGGAAGTTTCCTAAATGTTTATCACATGCTCAGACATCTCTGATGTGCATTTTAAGCCTGTGTCTGAGTGTGGGTATGTTTTTAACCCCAACCTCTGAGAGACATCATAGCCATCTGAAATTACTCTCAGGATGTTCCTACCACATTTCTAAGCAAGGTGAATCACATGCTTTAATTTACTTTTGAATTTTGCAGCATAGTCCAGTGACTCAGACACAGTGACACCAGCCCATTTTTCCTGATTGTCTTCTCTAAGAGATTGATTTATGAGTAAAACCGATCCAGTGTTAAATTTCTTGTGGCAGGGCCTGAATTGGAATTGTTAAGTGAAGTACCAAACACAATCATGCTTAAAATGCTTTTTGGAGGATTAATAATTGTGTTTATGATTAAATTTTATTCTTTATTGTGATTTTTTGCCAAATACAGCAGAAAAGCACTTGACTTTAATGCTTTAACAGTTAACAGAAAACATAAGGGAGCAGAGAAATTGATTTAAATTCAACATGTTCTCAATTTTGTGCCAACTTCAAGTACATCTGTGAAAGTGAAAATTTTCTTCCCAAATTAAACTAATTTCAGATGAGAGATTTATCTTGTTTTACTCTACCCCAGTAATGGACCATCTGCTCCATGACCTTGACTCTCTGAAAGCCAAAGAGAGTACAGTGGCACCCGCTAAGGGAGAAGAGGGAGATAATTATTTTTCTCTTATTAAAGACATTATCCACCTCCAATAAATATAAGCCATTTTTTCCCTTCTTGTTTCCTATAAACAATTGGTTTCTTAAAACCAACTGGTCAGTCTTTGCAGAATAAAGCCTTCTTTATCATTTCATATTCATTTAGTGTTAGGACATGAGTAGGATCTAAGATTTTCAATTTTTTAATATAAAAACAAATTTGTCCCTTTCACTGAAAAATAATGAAGCCTTTTTTTTTGTATTGCTATTTGAAAAGAGGAATGTTTTCTCTTCTGTTTCTTTTAGCTAGATTCAAGAATCCTAAAATCGATTATCTGCTTTTTATCATCCCTTCCTTTCTTCTTCCCCTTCCTTTCATAATCACATATTGAACATCTAGTATACACCAGGCATTTGATAGAACTGATGATAAAAAATGAAAATATCAAAGTCCACTTTTAAGCATTTTATAATAAACCCCCTCCCCCTAAATATAAGAGTAAGTGTCACCATTATCTCTCAGCAGTACTAATCTCCTCTCAACCCATCTTGCCGCTTCCACTCCTGGCTCCTACTGTCTTTTCTGTACAAAGCAGCCACATTAATCATCCAGCATGAGACCATATCATTCTTGTGTCCAGACCCCTCTGTGGCTTCTCATACACTTAAGATAAATTCCAAGGTCCATAGTAATGTCATCACCTGAAAGAACCTACATGATTTGACTCAATTCTCTCTCACTGCTGTCCCCATCATCACATTTTTCAGGACACATTGACCTACTTGCTAGAAATGCTACTTGCTCTTCTAAGAGCTCCCAAATGTGTTTTGGCCTCAGGGCCTTTGCAAGTGTTTCTGTTTGAAGTAATTTTCCACTAGATTTTTTTTTTTTTTTTTTTTTT
>NW_027527569.1:531777-560383 GCF_008692635.1 Crocuta crocuta
TTTTTTTTTTTTTTTTTTTTTTATGATCCACTCCCTTCAAGTCTCTGCTCAAATGCCATTTCCTCAGAGTCTTTTCTGTCTACTCCATCTCTTCTATAGTAATGGGGACATCAGGGAAAGAGTCTGTGATAGTGTGCCACTTTATTTTTCATAGCATTTATCACCACTTGATAACATATTTATTTCTTTGTGGCACAATCCACTTCCCAGATTTTAAATTTCAGGCAGGAAGGGACTTAAAAAAATTTTTTTTCTTTACATTCACATTTCCAAGTTTCTAGAAACGGGCCTGGCACAGAGGAAGTACTCAACTAATACAAGTTAAATGATCTCACAAATTATGAAAGCACAGATGGGCCAGTGGAGTGACTGACAAGCTGGGGAATTCAGGGAATAATTCACAGAGGTAACATGTGAATAGGGTATGAAACAAGGGTTTGATTGATAAGGAAGGGAAGAAAGGGAATTTCATGAAAGTTAGGTTCCCAATAATGTGATAAATTAAATTAACTCAGGGACTGGTGTGCTTGGGGAAAATTAAGCTCAATGTACCTGGAAGGTACATGTATGGTAATCACTGATATTAGAGGACTGAGTTAGAGCAGTGAAGTTTCTTTGAGGGTAAGCATCATGGGGGAGCGGGGGGTGGGGGGAGAACGACAAGAATTATTCTAATGCCAGACAATGCTTTACTTTAAAGCAATCTGTGCTTTCTCCTAAACCTCTTACTCGTGACAAGTATCTCCATAAAGAATTTATATTCCCTTTTAATGAATTTATGATAATTAAGTAATTTTAAGGAATGAGATCTTTTGTCATTATATTAAAATTATTCATGAGCAGACGGGTGTACTTTCTACTCCTACAGGTTTGAGATTCAGTCCTCTTTATCCTTGTATCTCAGCTCCAAACACTGTGCCTGACACATGGTTAGAAACTCAGGAAATGAAGACTAGAGTAAGGAGTTTTAAATTTTTTATTTCAAATCTAATTTTTTTTAAAATAAATCAGGAGAACTATTTAGAGCATCTCTCAGAATTTTTATGAGTAATCTTTAATGTCACCACCTGAATTTTGAATCACTGTGAATATTTAAAATGAGGCTATATCTGACAGATCTGAATGGCCATTTATCATATTTGCAATGGCTCCATGTCATTGCCATCCTTCAGTGACCAGGAGAGGCGCTCCCTCTTCTGAAAGATAGTGACATTTTGTTTTCAGTCCCTGGAGCTCTCAATGTCATCAACACCATGATTTTGGTACCAGTCACCCGTCCTTCTTCTAATTATGTAGATTTATAAGTGTGTGTTGAAGATAAAGTGGTAATTAAAACACTTGTTCTACTGCCCACCTGTATTTTGGAGTTCTCTGAGGTTGGTAATAGTTCTTCAATCTTGACTGTATTTCAAGCATTTGGCACAGTATCTTTTACTTGTTCGATTATACACATATTTCTGAAGCCTATGTAAGTTAGACACTGTTTAACATGTTTTATATGCTAAGGAACATAGAACATAAGAGACAAAAAGACAAAAACTCTTCCCTCTAGTGGCAGTTGATAGGAAATAAGAAAATACATAAAACATGTGGTGTGTAAGAAGTTGATAAATGTTAGGAATAATAAAGCAGGGAAGAAAGTTGGTGATGTTTATCACAGGGAAGCTTCCAAGTTAAGTAAGGTGGCCTGAGCAGGCCTCACAGAGAAGATGGCGTTTGAGAAAAGACCTCAGAAATGTGGAGTTGTATGTTTGTCTCTAGCATTTTCAGTTTCCTGGGCAGAGATGGATGTTTAAGAAGAGAATGCTCAGTTGTAGAAAGCAACAGTGGAGAAGACCTGAGGCAAGGGAATACCCAGAATACTCTAGAACAATAAGGAGGACAGAGAGACTATAGCAGAGGAAGTAAGGAGGGGAGTGAAAAGAAATGGGGTCAGACAGACAATGGGCATCCAGAGAGTAGAGCACCTTGTAGGTGATGTAAGGATATTGTCTTTTATACCAGCATATATGGGACACTGGAGAATTCTGAGCAGAGGAGAGGCATGATTGATTTATGAGCTTACTCTGACTTCTTTGTTGAGAATAAAGTGTAGGTGGGTCAGGTAGGATATATTTTATGAAGTGCTCATGGGAAGTTGATCAAACCAGGAGACCTTCACTGAAGATTGGTAAAATGAGTGTGAGAGCCTTTGTTATTGGCTTCTGAGTTCCAGAAATCTCTTAAATTTAGACTTTTGAACACTGAGTTGCCTGCTTCTTTCAAATCACCAGAGCCTTTAATCTATCCTGAGAGCTGAGTCCTGGCCAAGTTTTACCTGGTATGGATAAGACATTTTTTACTTTACCACTTTTTCCCTTTGAGTGAGGGTAAGGCACACTAGATTAGGAAATCAAAATGTACCAATTATAAAATATTTCTTCTAATAAAAACAGACGGTTGTGTTGTGAAAAAATAATTTTAGAAAAATATGAAATTGTGAATGAGGAAATAGCGGTAGATAATGTAATGCCATGGTTGGGCCTTATTTAAAATCGTGAAACTGTCAGAAGGGTACCTGGTACTCCTGTATCCTCATTTTTCATACTTCTCCCTCCTCCAGCTAATCCTGTGGCTGCTCATGGTTCTCATTTCAGCATATTTCCGTTTTCTTCACTCATATATAAACCCACATGTTACAGCCCATTCTTCTCTAGATGCTTAAGAGTAGCGATGATTTTCTTATGAGATATGGCTAAGGGAAGTAACTATGTTACTGTTCTCAAATAATGTCATTTCCTTAACCTAGTTAAAATGACTAGTATAAACTTGAGGAGGTTGAGCGCAATTTGATTTAGGAAACTTATTGACACCTTTCAAATAAGCCAGAGAAGAAATGCTCACTGAGACCAAAATAAATGACCATTAGTATCTTTGGGAATATTATGCAATCTGGGATATTATTTTTAAACATAGGATCTGTTATTATTCTGGTATGGTGAGGTCAACATATCAGAGAACAATTTCTCTTGAAAAGATAGTTTATTGACAGACCCCAAGAGGGCAGGGGGCATACCATGCCATGGAGTGCTGCTTGGGGAAGCACCAGGGTCAGATAGAAAGCAGAGGGAGTAGGGGAAAACATAGCTGATAATCTCTATTGTGGCTTCCATAGTAAGAAATAAGTGACACAGGGTAAGCAGGCTTAGGATTGGCTAGTTTGAATAATTTTAACACGCTTAGGGCATAACGTGTCTAGCCCTGAGGTAACTGGGGCAGGTGGATAGTGAGTGGCCTGGAATGGGAGAGCCTTGTGAGCGTCCCATAAAGGAGATGGCAGGGATATGGGCTCTCAGTTAGTTGGTTTGGACAGAAAAGATGTGTTCTCAGGCAAATAATTTACTATCTCTAAGAACTGGCTAGCACTGAAAGGGGCAGTACCTCTAGGGTCAGCAAGTCCCCAGAAGTCAAAGAATCAGAGATATACAGTCAATATGGGTACTGAGACATATATCTGCTCTCTAGAACAGTTTATGTCTCTGGGTAATGACACATATCTTCACAGGAAAAGCACAAAATGGATCTTCCTTGAGTGTAAACTGCAATAAGCAAAGCAGTCATACTGATGAGGTTTCAAATTTCTTCTAACAGTGGAAAGATTTTAATGGATTTCAGGTTATAACTCTAATACCATGGAGTCTGACAGGCTGCAAACCTCTTTACCTGAAATAAAATCCTTAAAGAGTTCTTTGACCTGAGTATGATGCTAGACAAGTTGTGTTGCCCACAAGAAAGATCCAAGTAGTGTCCAAATCATATACTTGCCCCTAAAAGTTATGCGTCTTCTAAAATTTTCCTCATATAGAAAAAAGTATCATTGCAGATCATTCTTTAATTATACCAAAGTGCTCTTTGAAGACGTGCCAGAAGACTATACTGCAATTGCATTTTAAGTCCTCTTCCTTGCTGTTTGCCATAATGTTTGTTATTTCTTTATTTCTCTGAACAATATCCAAGCAGCTTCAAGAGAAAATCCATTAATGCTCCTAAATTTGCATTTGTATAGTTTTCTCAGTTCTTCAGCATGGTATCCGAGAATCCATTTATGCTAGCCCCCATGCACCCTTCAAAGAAACACTGTGATGAAAAGTAAAGGATATCTATGGAGAATTTGGATGCATTAAAAAAAAATCACCTGTGGGATCTGCCAAATTGCTACTATCTATCCCAAACATGGTGCTCATTAAGAAACCCCGATGGCTCACGATTTATTGATTGGAGACCAAATATCCCGGAAGACTCATAAATTACCCTTTGAATGGGCTTTTTAATATCCTCTCCTACATTCCATCAGTGGATTATGCTTCCGACCCATATGCACCAACTTAATCTATATGAAAATTTATCTGTTCTCCTTTCTATCACATTACTTAGATTGTTATATAAATAGATTATGTAGTTGGAATCTATTCAAATAGCAGGGTTTTTATTAACAGGATATTATCAGTCATATTAAATACTAAAAAATATTTAGATTTTCGAATAGATGTTATTTCAAATCTAAGTTTCAATATTTGTGTGATTTGCTGAAATGCTTTCTGTATGTAAGGGTTAGTATATTCACATGGATTAAGCAGCAGATATTTTAAATCCAAAACAGGCTTCCTTTTAATTTGGGGGGGAACCAGAATTTTTGGTTTTCTTCTCTACCTCCCCAGATATAGAGGACTTTTAATAGTTTCTGCAATACCTGAATCCAAAAACAACCCCCAGCAGTCCATGACAGCATGAGGTATGAAAAATAGGCAGACCAACTCCTGGTTTCCAAGCAATTAAGAAGATTGAAACTAAAATGCTTCTCAATGCAAGCAATAAGCTCAATATAAGTAGCATAAATGAAAAAAAAATTAAGAACAGATGGGCAGATAATGTGATGTAAACATTAAACAACAGGTTATTTTTTAATTCTTCCAAATTGAAAAAGCTAAACATAAACTTCAGTTGGTGGACAACCAACAAAAAACCCCAGAAGTATGGTAAGGATGTGAAAGCATCTTCTAGGAGTCATTCATTCATTTATTCAACTTCAAACCCTCATTCAAAAAAATATCACCAGTTTCTTGGATTTTGTTAGGCATTAAAGAAACAATGGCAGACAAGCCAATGTTTTCTTTATTGTGGACCTTAAACACTATTTGGGGAAAGTAAACCACAAATGAATTATAACAAAAGGAAGGCAAGAGTGAATAATAAGTGTGAACTTCTTTGGGAGGATGTAACTGGAGGATCAAAGAATAAAGGCATGTTTCTTAAGGCAATGGTGTTAAGCAAAGATGTAAGAATGCATGGGCATTAGAAAGAAGAGTGGGTGGAGGTAGCAAGACAGTGATGGTCATAGTAGAAATGGATGTAATGGAGTAGTTGGGGAAGAGTCTAAAGATAGAGAGAATACTAGCAGGAACATAAGCTATAAAGTAGGAAAGAGGAGAGCACATCTTAAGAACTGAATGGGAGTCAGCACTTCTGGAGAGAAGAATAAAGCTATGGTGAGCAAAAGATTAGACCATGAAGAACCTTAAAGATTTCAATCAGAAGCCTCAACTTTATGCTAAGAGAAATGAGAAGTTATTGGTGGGTTTTAATGAAGAAATTTTTAATATTGAATAATGAAAACATATTAGCTATATTGTAGAGGCTAGGTTATAAGGCAGTGACAAATATGCATAAATAAGATATGAGGCTATTTTATTAAATAATGTAAGAGTTGATAGTTTTTTGGATTGGCTATTGGAAGTGGGGTCCAGTGTAGCAGGATTCTTGCACAGAGAGTCGTGACATCGAGGCTTTTCTTTCCAGAAAACAATTTTATTCCTGCCGACACCACTCAGTTGGGTTCATATCCAAAGAACGGACCCCTGAACACCATGTGGTTTATATATATTTTTTACTTATTTGTCTTCCATATATGGTAACACACAAACATGCAGTCGGATTAAGTGGTCTTATGTTACAAGGTCGCGAGGGATGTTGTCACATACGTGAATAGCAAGGTTACCTTGAGATGTTCTTTTCTTTTTTCTTAGGGAGGGGCTGTACCACATCTCCCCCTTTGATGCTCGAACCCCTCTACTGAGTGTCAAATAGCATCACCTTGGTTTAGAGGTTTATATTTTTATAACATCATTACATGAGTGGTTGTCTCTTTTTTAAAATTATGGCCTCAATGAGACTGGAGGCAGACCATACAACCAGGGGACCTAAGCAGGGTAAGACTAAGCACCCTCCTAAAATTAGGAAGACAATTCCCATGAGGGTTTTGAATCCCCCAAGAGTTGAAAACCAGCCTCCACATAACTCTCCGGGTTTCCAGCTGTTACAGGTCTGCACTGGGACATGAGCAACCTTGTTTATTTGATCTGTAATCTCCTCTATGACTTTTTCCTCATCATCTATCTATAGCCAGCAGTTGTTCAGGTTAAATTTTTCACAAACACCTCTCTCAGAAGCAAGCATGTGATCGTAGCCAAGAAATTTTGATAGATGGCTTTGTACATTTTGGTTTGTTGCTTAGCTAGTAAGTTAAGAGCTCTAGTAGTTTCATTGGTTATAATTTTTACAACTGCTTGTAATCTAATTATGCAATTTAGCACGTAAATGGAGTGTAGTATCCCCAATACCCATCCTCTGCCCAGGTGGCAGGGCCATGATATTGGATTATCTGCTCTGGAGGCCATTTATTATCTTTTAAATTGTTAATCTGTAAGGCACACTGCTTTTTCTGAGTCTCCCTGTTCCCATACACTTCCTAGTGTTTTTCTCTGGCAAGTGAGAACAGGAAGAAAGATGGATGAATAGTTTCCAGCACATATGACGCTGACCAGACTGAGGGAAGTATAATATAGGCTGTCCTTCCATATACCTAGTACAGTCCACCTGGGACCTGCCCTTTGATGGTTGTGTTGACATTGTCTCAGGCCTCTCAGAGATGAGAGAAGTTAGACAATGGATGAGGGTCTGGCTCAAGGTGAACTGGGGTCCCCCATCATTGGGTTTTCTGGGCAGTTGAGTTATAAAATCTTTGGCCAAAGCATGTTAAATTTTTAACAGAGGCAATGGTGAACTTTTTCCCCCACTAGGCAAAGTTTTTCCCAATAATTGAGCTTTTCAGAAGCCAAACCCCGGTCGTAGGACTGGAGTATTTTGTTTTACTATAAGGTTTGTGGGGATCTAATATTCTAGTCTTTTACGGCCATTGTTTTCCCATGTTGGTAACAATGAAGTATCCTATGCACAAAGGGATGATGAGTGTTTTCCAGCCAGCCAGGGTGGCCTCAGCCAATCCTATGGCAAAGAGCAGAGCAAGAATCACAATAATAGTGAGAAACAAGGAGTGACAGTGCATCACAGTAAGGAAACATAAAAATAAGGACAGTCTTTTGTGTCATCAGACTCTCAATTCCTCAAGCTTCTGCTGTGTGCAGATGAGTCAGCTTCCAGAGTGACTAAAGCAGGTCTGCAGTCTCCTGGAGCCTTTGGAGTTGTAGATTGCTTCTTCCATATGGTCAGCTTGCACAGCGTTGATGAATCAGGAATGCACTCCCAGTTTCGAGATATCGGCTTCACTCTGCTGTAGTGAAGAGATCCATTTCGGCTACCTTTACAGCAGCAGGGATGGACAAAATGACAGTGAAAGGGCTACTCCAGAGGGATTTTAAGGGTTAGACATTTCACTCCTTTATCCACATTGCATCTCCTGGTTTAAAGGAGTGAGCATCTGTGGTCAGATTTATAGGTAATTCTTCTCTGACCCAGTGGTGAAAGGTGGTTAGGGCAAAGTCAAGGACCTGCATTTGTTGTTTTAGGGTTAGATTGTCTATCTCATTTAGATCCCCCATTATGCCCTTGGTAATGGGGGAGGGCACCCATAAAGGATTTTATAAAGGGAGAACCTCATCTGCTTTTTTTAGCCTCCCACTTTCAGCTGTAGTCTACCTCCCTGAGGTCCTTTGTCTCTCCCTGACTAATGTTAACTCTTACCCTATTTATTTCTCCCCTATTTCTCCCCTGGAACAGGGCCTGAAACTGCTGGTGGGGAACAGGGACGGTGACTCTTCTGGCTTCTTCAAGCTGATAAGGGATGGTGTAGGGGTATAGCACTTAGAGTCTACCCAAGGATCAGTCGAGTGGCCCACAGAATGGTTTTACAGGAAGGCTGGCAAGCATGAGGCGGCATACACATTAGCAGACACAAAGAGAAAAACACAAAGTAAAGATTATACTGACCAACAAGATGGCATCTTAAGATAATGTCTGACTTTGTAAACAACATATGTCAGGGAATCTTTCATAACTTAGGTGATGGAGAAGTAGGAGCAGTAAGTAACCAATGTTGGGTCTATTACCAAGAGTTTGGCACTAATTTAATTTAAAAAATTATTTTTTAAGCATCTAAGGCTTGTGAGGTGTTATTTAGAGTTTTGCTGAGTATAAGCAGACAGTCTGCTTTATTTTGGTGTGTAAAACTTTTGCAAGAGACAGGAGTTCTCCTAGAGAAAGAGGAAAGGCAGTCATTTACCATTGCTAATTTGTAAATTTTTAGGTAAGCCAAACTTGGCTATTATTTTATAAATAATTTATTACTTTTGTGCCCTTTCTGTCTTGTAGGGAGGGAAAGTCTTTACCTAATTAGTAAAAGTATTAACTTGTACAAACAGTTGTTGGCATTTTTTTTTGACCTTGGCAACTGAGTGAGACCTAATTGTTAGTCTTTTCCTAGATAGTCTCCAGTTCCTTGATTGTCTGGGAAAACAAGTCTGTAGTTGAAAGGACTGTTTTTAAGACATACTTCACAGCCTGATGCTACTTGAAGAACAGTTCTTGACAATTTTTTCCAGTAAACATCCTTTGAGCCATTTGATAAGTTTTGTCCCTCCCTAACTGAAAGGCCTGATGCTGTGTTTTAATGCTCTTTTAGCTCTGTGAGCTTGGCAATAGTAATTGCCCTGCTCTATTTGTAACCATTCCAAAGGCTGGTTCTTACCAGTCTGAGAGGCACTCCCTGAGCTGATTCCTGGGCCTCATGGGTTTCCCTAGCGCATATGTGGTCCTCGCCCAGCACATCGAGAGGACTAGTCTCTTGCGGATCAAGCTGTCTGCAGGCACCAGGTGAGCTGCCTCTCCCCGTGTCCTGAGATTTGCATCCCTGGTGAAAAAGAGATGGAAACGCATCAGCACTGAATCCCTGATGAGAGCCCCCAATTAATGTAGCCAGATTCTTGCACAGAGAGTAGTGACACAAAGGCTTTTCTTTCCAAGAAGCAACTTTATTCCAGCCTGCACTGCTCAGTGGGATTCAAACCCAAAGAACTGAGCCCCGGACACCACGTGGCATGGTTTTTTCTGTATTTTTTTACTTCTTTGTCTCCCACATATGGTAACACAGAAACATATAGTCTGATTAAGTGGTCTCATGTTACAAGGGCATGAGGGATGTTGTCACATACGTGAAGTGAATAGCAAGGTTGGCTTGAGATTTTTTTTTTAGTTTCCTTAGGGAGGGTCTCTAAGACACCAGGAATATAGAAATAGAGGAGCTGAAAACCATAGTACTTGGAAATTGGCAGCATATGAGTAATAGAAAAACAGAAAGACTCAGGAAAGATTCTTATGTTTTCAGATTGAGCAAACACGTGGTTGTTGGATTTACTGAGGCAGGAAATAGTGGAGGAAGAATAGTTTACAGAAGGGCTCATGAGTTCAGTTTTGGATATGTTGAATTAAGTAGTTTTCTGATAACCTTGTGTCATGACTTGCAAGTTTTTAGGTATGTACAATATAAAAAGTACAATTGAAGGAAGGTCTAAGGTCCTATCAATCAGCATGAGGATGTCACAGCAAAATTTCAGGGAATTAGAATAAGTTTCATTTTTTGATTTTGTTCCATGCCCATTACAGGTCAAGAAGAGAACTTTTTCAGGTCATTCATTCAGATACCCAAAGTGATTGAGGTCTTACTTTGTTATGATGACCATATGTATTAAGGGCTTCAGTGCTCACCATGGCAGGGCAAGAGAGTATGTAAAAGGCATATCAGCTCAAAAAGCTTCTGTCCTGAAGTGACACTTGTCATTTCCATTTTCACTCCATCAGCTGAGGAAGTTATTTGACCTCTACTGAATTCTAGAGGGAGGTAAGTGTAATTTCCAATTATTATCTCAGAAGAGAAAGAGATGCAGAGATGCACTTTACTGGTGAGTAAAGTAATGACTGTTACTGGATTGATGATATTTTAGGTGATTTTATGACTCATGTAGAAGATATTTATTGTTTATTGTGGCCCAGTATTTTTTCTCTATTTTGGCAATTTTTCACATTATTAATCTTTCTTTCCAAGGCCAAGGACAGAATAATTATATTCCCAACTTTCTTGCAGTCTTAGATGCAGGCATGTGACTTTAGTTTCTCCAATTATTTGAACCCACTGGTGATTTACATTATAAAGCTAGCATTGTGAAAAGGTGATCATTAAAAGGGGGATACACACACTGGCGCACATAATGACAAACACTTCGGTTCTTTCTGATAGTTGGGGGAAGGAAGGGTGTGGAGCATCTGGCATCCAATCCTAAGGGCACACAGTTCCAAGTGGCATGGCCATGACATCTTTTTTCAGAACAGCCCCTATGGTGTGGTGTCATTGATCGTGTATCTTCAGAATCTTGCCCTCTGGCTCTTCTCTAATTTATATGAGTTCCATGAGATCTTTTTAAACATTAATTTTTTCCTCAAATAAATCAGAATATTTTCTAATGTTTGCAATGAAGAATCCTGACCAATATGATATTTGGTGTCAGGAAGGGCAACAAGCCATGATGGAAATAAAGATTCGTGAAATAAGCCAGGTAGAGAAAGACAAATACTATATAATTTTTCTCATGTGGATGGGTTGTTTATGCTTGTTGGGTTTAAAGACACTGAAGACACATAGTACAGAACTGGGAAATCCGGTAGTTAATGGCACAGCATGTAAAAGAGTTACTTAAATTATCTTCTAAAATTAAGTGTTTATGGAAGACAAGATTTTGAAAAAAAAAACCATGTAGCTGTTGACAGAAAAGACTGCAGATTACAAAGAAGAAAAGGAAGGGGCTTCAACTATACTAGAGAGCTTAGCAACATTTGCTGTTTCTTGAAGTTCTTGAAACCTATCAAAGTTTCAAGTTCTTGGCTCAAGGCATAGTAGGAGAATTGGGGACTTTCTGTGTCTGAGTCAAAAGTGTTCGTTGCAACAATGGAGTGACATAGCCAAGAATAAAACATCCTATCTGATGCTCTGGTTTGCTGCATTTCAGATTAGTTTGAATTCACATCTTTCTCATATTTCTTAGTAGCAGCACATTGAATAGAACACTAGAATTACAAAGGCATTGGGAGAACGGCTAAACACGCTAACCTCCTAGAGTGTCTGCAGCAAAACAGAATCTCTTTCCCAGCTCAGGCCTTGCCCCAAGACCCCTAAGAGAAGAACCTCACAGGGGAGCCTGTTTTTCTTGTGCCCTTTCCTTTGCTTCTCATTGCATATAGTCAACAGCTAACTGCAGTTGCTTTCTTGGTTGCTTGACTGAAACTTATACATGAGGTTGACCTATGCTGAATGAGGTAAAGATGCCATAAAATTTCTTGGGTTAATAAAATAAAAGATAAAGCCAATAAATTATGCAAATTTTTGTAGTGAGTTATGATAGGGGATTCTAACTCCTATCTATCAAGATCCCCTGATAGACTCCATAAGCCTGGAATACAGCTATTGATCAAAATAATTGGGAAGGAGAGACTCAGAGTTATTTAAAAGGATGGTGATGATTTTTCCTGCTAGACTTTTGAAGACCTTTGAGACATTGCTTTTGGAAGGAGTTCCCTGGGGTACTTGGGTGGCTCAGTTGGTTAAGCATCTAACTCTTGATTTCACCTTAAGTCATGGTGTCACAGTTCATGAGATTGAGATTTGTGAGGGGCTCTGCGCTGATTGCACAGTGGGATTCTCTCTCCCTCTCTCTCTGTTCCTCCCTCAAATTAATAAATAAACTTAATTTTGAAAAAGAAATAAGGGGCGCCTGGGTGGCTCAGTTGGTTAAGCATCCAACTTCAGCTCAGGTCATGACCTCACAGTTTGTGGGTTCCAGCCCCACGTCAGGCTCTCTGCTGACAGCTAGCTCAGAGCCTGGAGCCTGCTTCTGATTCTGTATCTCGCTCTCTCTCTGAACGTCCCTGCTCATGCTATCTCTCTCTCTCAGAAATAAATAAAACATCAAAAAAAATTTAAAAAGAAAGAAATGAGTTTCCTGATTCCAGTGGAGCTTATATGATCATTGGATAAGGGGATTAAATAAATTAACATATGTAAAGCACTTAGAAACCTGTCTTATACATATTAAGCAGTCAATAAACTGGCTATTTCTCTTCTTCTGCTAAGAAGCTTGCATTATTTTTGAGGGCAGCTGTATACTAAAGAAAGAGAAATACCTAGACTTTTTATTAAGTATCAGACACCAATTCCAGGTTAATATTGCTGGCTGAACCTAAATCATTTCTATAATTCACTAACGATGCTGGGGTCATTGGATGCCAGGTGATTAATAATTGTCTTAGCTCAGCTTAGTTGCTATAACAAAGTACCAGAGACTGGGTAGCTTAAATAAGATGAGATTTACTTCTCACAATTCTGGAGGCCAGGATGTTCAAGATCAAGGTGCCCGCAGATTCAGCTCACCTTCATGACATATAAACCTAATTATTTCCCAAAGGTCCCACCTCCAAATACCATTACATTGGGGGAGTTAGCTCTTCAACATCTGAATTTTGGGAAGGATACATTCTCTCCATAACAACAGAGGTTTAGTGTGAGTCTACTCAAAGTAGGACTAGTGGTTTACAGACACATCCTCTTGCTATTTTCTTAGTTCATACTGATAGTTGAAATGATTATAATGAGTAACTGGAATGATTCACAGATTTGGATTCATAACCCATGGACCAAATTCTATTATGGCAGGCTAAATAGATGTTCCTGGCAATCTTCAGTTACAAGATATTCATGTATATCTCAGAGGGACAGAGGAAGGATTCACAGTGGTAAGGTTTTGTTAGTAAATGCTCTAAGAAAGAAGGTCAGAGGCCTACCTGATGATGTACTGGCTAGAAAGAAAATGGTAAAAATTCTTTTGGCCGCCTTGAGATTTCTTTTAGACAACCACTTTAAGAGGGTTTGGGTCATCCTAGGGATGCAACCTTGAGATGTTACAAATTATGGTAGTGCTTGCTCAAGTTTTTAAATTTGGGATATGTATCTCTCTGTGTGTGTGTGTGTGTGTGTGTGTGTGTGTGTGTGTGTGTGTAGTGGGTGGACAAATAATTTGTCCTGAGAGTCTATGGTCTGTGTCACAAAAATTGAAGCCTCATCAAGAAGAGGGTTCAGAGGAGCCTGACTAGAGGTGGTCAAGGAAAGAATCTTTATCACTTCACTTTCCCAGTGTCCTACTGTTTTTTCTGTCACTTCTCTGTCAATTCATATGTGTGACTCTTGAGGAGGTCCTATAGCAAATGGACTGAGAAGGAAATAATTTGAGGCTAACTTAAGTTTACTTGGCATGAAATGCCATCACTAATTAGAACTGGACTACTGTTATATTAAACCCACGCAAGGGGGCATCTGGGTGGCTCAGTCAGTTGAGCGTCTGACTTCGGCTCAGGTCATGATCTCATGGTTGGTGGGTTCGAGCCCCGCGTCAGGCTCTGTGCTGACAACTCAGAGCCTGGAGCCTGTTTCAGATTCTGTGTCTCCCTCATTCTCTGGCCCTCCCCCACTCATGCTGTGTTTCTCTCTGTCTCAATAATAATAAACATTAAAAATTAAAAAAAAAAAACCCATGCAAGGGTGGCCATAAATGCCAGTAGAAAAAGAAAATCCTCTCAAAATATAGAAGTTCGAGGGGGCATGTTTTGGTTTCTGCTTAGTCTAGAGAGTGAGAGATAGCTGAAGGCTAGTTCTATACTGATTCATGAGTAATAAGCAACAGTTTGATCAGGTGGGCTGAATCCAGATGAAACAAACCTGGAGAAGATTTGGGATTAGAATTATGCACTCAGTACTCAAAATGGACTGAGATATTGACAATATTTGCATTACACATGAATACTTTGTAAAAGATTCCCATTGTGGAGCAAGCTCTCAATAATCAGGTGGACAAAATGACCCAATATATGGATGAAAGTTTGATTCCTTCCTAGTCACCATAGTACTTCCCTAGTACAATGAGGAATAAAGTAGCCCTGGTGACAAAGATGGCAGATTTACATGGATTACCCACAACATGGCTCACTTGGACATCACAACTGCTGACCACCCAATTTACTTGCAACAGGAGACAGTCCTTAGCCATCAGTAGGGTTCTATACCCTAGGGAAAGTATGTTTTTTTGTGGTAAATTAATTACATGGGAATGCTTCCATTATGGAGTACAAGTAGTTTGTTCTTAGTAGGATAAAATGCCTAATTTGGATTTATATTTGCCTCCATGCTCATCTTACTTCCTACAGCAACATCATTCACAGACTTTATGGGATATCATATTCATTGTTAAAACAATTCACACAACATTTTTGCCTTTTGAGAGCTCTTTTTTTCAGTAAAATAAATAAATCGGGACTGATTGATTAAATGGTATCCTCTTGAGCAGGTGATGATATATTTGTTTATAGGTCATTGCAATAGCATGTTGCTATTTGAAAGATTATATTGGGAAGAAAGATATATATTAGTGTCAAGTAGATAAGAGTGACTACAGTAGATTTTTGCCATTTCTGATCACCTGGTATCTTAGAATACTCTCTCTATTTTCTGTAATCTCCATACTATAAATCCTGTCTTCCCTAGCTAAGAATCCAAAAACTCAACATTTGTTAACTCTTTACAGTCTGAGTGAGGACAGACACACGACTTAAGCTCATCTAATCAGACACAATTTTGAGAGACTTGGATGTATACATGAGAAATGTGAGGTGCTTGTGTGCAGGGGATGAAGCATAGCGGCAGTCTCCTATTCTTCTAGAGTGAACCATAGTATTTTCACTAACGCATCTTCCTAGTACAAGTACTGTTTCCAAGATTAGCTTTACAGCCTCTAGAATCTTCTTTAAGATTTTGTGAGCATCTGAATAAGAACTAGCTTTTTCTGCTTAAGCTAGTTTGTATACAGGTGTTTTCAACTAGATACTCTGACCTTTACCGCAAAATTATGGTTAGTGAAACCATGGGAAATAAATATTTCTCATAGAGAGTGTAGCAAAGAGAGCACCTAAGAATAGACTCCTGAGGAACTTCATATTGACTCATCAGGTGGCACAAGAAAAGTCAACAAGAGAGCAGGAGAAACAGACATCAGAGAGGTAGGGAAACAATACAGAGAATATGTCTCACTGTATCTAAAAGTAACTGTTTTAGGAGAGTGGTCATCTGGTTGAATGCTTCTGAAAAAGCAATGAGTAAATAATAGTTATCTTTTATTGTGTTTTGTACTTCATTAATTCATCTCATCATTATAAAACCCAACCAGAGAAATATTGCCATGAATTGAGGAGAAGACGAGGATGGTAGAGAAATAATAGTAGGCACTATGACAACTATTTAATTTTGATGAGAAAGAAATCGGAATTGATTACTAAAAAAGATTGATTAATAGTCTAAAACCTCCCAACAAACAAAATTCCAGGACCAGATAACTTCCCTGGAGAATTCTATTAAAACATTCAAAAAATCATTAGTAATAATCAATCTCAAACTCTTACCAAAAAAAATAAAAGAGGAGAGAAATCTTTCAAACTCATTTTACAAGGCCAGTACTATCCTTATGCCAAAATCAGTCAAATGTGCCAAGAGAAAGAAAATTCCAGGTCAGTCTCCCTGATAAACATAGGTTAAAAAAATCCTCAAAATATTAGCAAATCAAATTCATCAAGTTGAATTAAAAAATAATTTTGATCAAGTTGGATTTGTTTCAGGGACATAAATAATTTCTAGCTTCATACCATTGTTGTTGGAAAGATGCTTGATATGATTTCAGTCCTTGCAAATTTATTAAGACATGTTGTGGCCTAACAACTGATCTGTCTTGGGAGTATTCCATGTCCAGTTGAGAAAAATGACTATTCTGTTGCCTTTGGGTGGAATGTTCTGTAAATATCTGTCAAGTCCATTTGGTTTGATGGGCTATTTAAGGCTGATGTCTCCTTATTGATTTTCTGTCTAGATGATCAATCTATTGATATAAGTGGGGCATTAAAGTCCTCTATTATTTTATTGCTGTTATTTTCTCCCTTTAGCTCTATTAATATTTACTTTACATATTTAGGTGGTGCTTTCATGTTGGGTACATAAATGTTTACAATTGTTCTATCTTCTTGTTGGATTGACACCTTATCAGTAACATTACTTACGTAATGCCCATTTTTTCCTCTTAGTACAGTATTTATTTTGAAGTCTGTTTTTATCTTATACAAGTATAGATTCTACAGTTTTCTTTTGGCTTTCATTACATAGAATAGCTTTTTCCATCCTTTCAGTCTGTGTGTACTAACATCAAAAGTGAGTTTCTTATAGGCTTTATATACATGGGTCTTGCATTTTTATCCTTTCAGTCGCTCTATGAATAAAATACTTGCTAATAAACTTAACCAAGGCTGTGAAAAATCTATACTTCAAAAGCTATAAAAACACTGATAAGAGAAATTAAAGATGACATAAACAAATGGAAAGATATTCTATGCTCATGATTGGAAGAACAAATATTGTTAAAATGTCCATACAACCCAAAGAAATCTACAGATTTAATGCAATCCCTATCAAAATACCAACAAAATTTTTCACAGAACTAGAACAAATAATACTAAAATTTACACAGAACAAAAAAGGCCCAAAATAACCAAAGCAGTCTTAAAAGTGGAGGTATCACAATCCCAGATTTCAAGATATACTACAAAGCCACAGCAATCCGAACATCATGGTACTGATACACACAAAATAAAAAACACATAGATCAATGGCATAGAATAGAGAGCCCAGAAATAAACCCATGCTAATGTGATCAATGAATCCAAGTGAAAGTAGACAAGAATATTCACTGGTAAAGCACAGTCTCTTCTATAAGTGTATGAGCTCTTTTCTGTGTGATACTGGCAAGTTGGAGAAGGTAGAAGGAGAGCACCGAGGGGAGTGTCCACAGCCTACATTCCTGAGAGTAGTTCATAGGTCCTTAAAGGTGTGCCAAATCTGACGCCTGCTTTTCAGGCAAAAGCTCCAGGACAAGCAAACAGTTCTCCTTTACAGGACAGGAACAACTTATATATAGATAATTTGTTTTTTAGTTCTATGGTTGTTTTTGTATGTTTCTTTGTTTTTGTTCTGCAGAAGCACAGAATTAAATCAATAGTGATTCTGGGGTTTTGGTACCCTGTCACTGTGGACCCATTCATTGTCTGCCTGACTTCCTTCCTTCTTTTCCTTCCTTCATTTATTTCATTAGTCACCTTTTCCTTTTATTTTTTTAATTAATAGAATAACCATTCACAAATCTAAAATAAAACCTAGAAAGTCTGCATGTAACCATTTGATTTGTTTTGGCTAACACATTTCTCTGCCTTCTGCTAACTCGAATTTAGGATTATTCTGAATTCTATTTAATTATTACATTTCATTTTTATATAGTTTATCATATCTATATGCATTATAAAAGTATAATATTTTAATTATTTTTAAGTCCATAAAAAGATTTCATGCGATATATAATCATTACCATTGATGAATCAGCTGACTTTACTTTCATGCATATTAGTATATATTATTATATTTCTTTTGTTTTAACTGCTGGATAATATTTCATTGAGTGAATATAACACTGTTTACCCACTTTCTGGTTTAGGAGTATTTGGGGTTTTGCTTTTTATTACAAGCAGTGATAATATCAACATTCTTGAATTAATAAATGTTCCCTCTTGCAGCAAATACAGTGGTTTCTTTTGGGTATATACTTAGAAATATTATTAATATATCATAGAATACTTATAAGATAGTTGTTTATATTTATTATGAATATTTGTCAGGTTTTAGTTTTTATGATTTAAAAATACAAAACTAAAACAAAGGAGTTGAAAGATGGTTTCTTCTTCAATGATGTTTTGAAAATAACATGATCTGTATTGAGCTTGAAAGAGTTCAGTTGTAGATGAATGTAGAAAGTTTTAAATGGCCTTCTTGTACTTTGAGAATCTCATTTTGTCATGATGCTCTTTATTTCTTTGCAGTCATTGAGAGGTAAATTATCTTAACTGTAAATCAAGTAGTACATGGACAGAGTATAACCCATTTGACAGTTAAATGATGCTATAAGGAGATAAACAAAGATCGGTTATATCTAGAAATATTTAAAATGCTTACTCTATTGTAAAGAACAACTTTCAAGGAAAAAGGCCTCTGTATTCATAACTATCCTTCTTTCCTTATTAGCATTTATTTTAGCATTTTAGATTTTCAGTATTTTCTAAAATGTTATAAACTAAATGCTTTTGTATTATTCTACCCATTTAATCACTTTCACAATTGCTAGGATGCCAGTAATTTTATTTTCAAAACTGAAGTTGAAATTAAAATTACGTTGAATCTTCTATCAGCAGGGATCAAATCTAGTACTTGTTATGTAATTGCCTATTCAGAGTATACCCTACTTGTAAACACTGCCTCTGCAATATATGCTTTTTGACATTCTAATGGATTTCTCATATTACCTCTAAGTAGCAGCTTGACTTGATGATAGTCCTTCAGACTATTAATAAGTTCTGCCATCATTCTGCCATAATTGATCACATTTACTACTATGCTTTCTTTGCCCCATTTTGGGGAGAAAATATAAGTAAATATTTTTGCATATAATCCCGTTTAATGCAATTAACATTTGCTATAAATTTTCCATTGTATTGTCAGCAAAAGTATCTACAAGCAAAAAAGGGCTTATCTGTTCTTTGAATGATTAAAAGGTTGAAACAGCCACAGTAAACAGTGATTGTAGAAAGTGAAGCAAAAGTAAACTAAGCCCTTTGTCATACTCTTGATTTTCATTTAATGATGCTCTTCGCCATTTTGGTAACTGCTTTTCTTTCTTCTTCTTCTTTTTTTTTAATGTTTTTTATTTATTTCTAGGAGAGAGAGAGACAGCGTGAGCAGGGGAGTGTCAGAGAGAGAGGGAGTCACAGACTCTGAAACAGGCTCCAGGCTCTGAGCTGGCAGTCAGCACAGAGCCCGACGCGGGGCTCGAACCCACGAACCGCGAGATCATGACCTAAGCGAAAGTCGGACGCTTAACCAACTAAGCCACCCAGGCGCCCGTGGTAACTGCTTTTCATTCTCTTGAGCTGGTAAGGGCCATAATGTACTTTCAAATGTGTAAAATTATGTAGGAATCAGTGTTAGTCTGCATCGGCTTCCTGGTTCTTTTTTTCTTACCACCAAAATTACCTCATAGGAAACAATAAATGAAATCCCATCATTTTGTCCATTCATGTATTCAGAAGTAAATGAAAATTACATGAGCCCAACATGTAAGTTCTGTATCCTTCTTTTCACTATGTATCATCAATATATATAACTTCCTTTAAAGCATTCTTTTCTCTAAACAGTATTTTTTTTTTAGAAAAAGATATACATGATACTTTTGTCACTGATAGCTGTACAACCCTTGAAGCAGTATTCTTTAGTAACCTAGTTAAAAACTGTAATAAGTGATTGATTGTCAAGGGTGGAGATGTTTGAAGTTTCTAATGACAGTCTATATAATAGAAATGAATTGGGACACAAAATCTCACTTATCAGGTTAACTGGAAAGTGGAATATATTTTGCATAAAAATTATGTCAGAGATGGAGATAAGGTTTTTCATCAGGACAAAAGTCCTCTTAATCCAAGATTAATCTATCGTAGTGTGTACTGTTATTTGACTTATAACTACTTGCAATTGGTAATAGTCATTTTTCCCTAAGAAAAACTTTCTAAATTTCAGCTCATCTTCTACCTGGGCAATCTCATTTGAAAGTAAGAGAGCTGTGTAAGAGAATATATCTGCCTACATAGCTAGATTGCAGATCTGCATTAGGTCATCAGCTCTGTGAGGTGAAGGAGAATTGCCTGGACTGAAAATGGTAGTGAGTGCTTCAGACTTATATTCATTCACCTACTTGAGTGTACATCGTTCATAATTTGGGACACTGACTGCCATTGCAGAATATTCTCCAAGGCTTCTAACTCTCATGTGTGAGAGTGAATGAGGATATCAATAGCTATTCCTGAATTAATACAGCAATGTAGTCAGTAATTATTGATCACTTACTATGTGCCAGAAACATAATATTTAACTCTGCTACGCATCAGAGTCAATGTTTCAAAAGACTCTTCCAAAGTGTTCAAAGTGTAGTGGCCAGATTTCAAACCCACCTACATTAATTTTTTTGAAAAAGTAGTTCTAGGTTAGACAATCAACTATGTATGACTTGGAGTCATTGTTTAACTTTTCTGGCATCTGTTTTGTCATCTATAAAATGAGGGCTAAAACTAGATAGTATCAAGATTCTTTTATGTTAAAATTTTTTTCGATATTTTAAAATACACAAACCAGAAAGAATGAAAGATGGCTCAGTGAAGGTAATGGTGCATTTCCGTAATAAGAACTTTTGTGTTCATAAATTGCTAGATTCATGGGTAAAAGGCAGCGGCAACTGATGTCTGTCCACAGGAGGGGAGTAGACTGCCAATGAAGTTGCTAGGGTTTGGAATCACAAGGTCCATCCAAGGGTCATGCAGAATTTAAGTTCAGTCCAGACAGGTTAGATTGGAAAATCATGTGTGCCTAGTAGCTTCTGCTTCAAGGACACAGTGGTCTTTAGTGCAAGGTGATTAACAAAGTTATAGTTCACAGGAAGTCTTGTGATGGATGCAGGTATCAGCTAGCCAGAATGTCATTAGATGCAGGAGAACTGTAAGAGAAAACTACAGGAAGAATGGTCTAGCCATGTTATGGAGGGCATTCATAGGAGCAAACAAGGGTAACAGGACCACAGTTTCATGGGCGTATTAGTTAGGGATCAGCAGTTCTAAGCTACAGAAGTCATCTCTGATTAACAGAAGCAGAAAAGCAATGCCATTAAAGAAAATCTGTTAGTTCACACATTGAACTGGAAAGCTGAAGGGTCAGGTTTAGAAAAAGGTAGAAAGAAGGTAGACTGGGGAGGCTAGCAGCAAATATTGCTCAACAGTACCAATAGTGTGTTGCTGCTATAATAAATAAGCTACATCTGGTTTCAGTGATTCTGCACAGGACTGAGACTTTTGAGAGGGAACTTCCAAATGGTTTGACTGCTGTCTTGTGAACACCTTTCAGCTACGAATAAAGGCATCTTGATTTTTTTAGTATTAAAATAGACTGTGCACAGTGGGGTAGGGACATAGGACACAAAAGGAAATTAAGATGTTATTTCCAAAAGAAGAACTATTGTCCACTGTCCCGGTAGCATTCAGGGTGAGGAGCCAGATTCAATGGGGAATGAGAATGACAATCAGGAACCAGGGCAAAAAGTCTGGCATGCGAACAACGTATAAAGAATTTGTTTGCCAAGGGTGCAATCATGTGAAATCCATTCCTGAGCTCTCTGGTTGGTAGAAAGAGGTCTCCTAAATATACCACTATGTCTCTCTGAATCAGGAACCCTCAAGGACTGATTTATCTATGGCAGGACAGCAAATTAAATTTTCTAATAAAGCATGTTGCATAGTTTATAGCACACAGAAATTGTGGCTCACATTTATTGATTATCATCATTATCAGAGTCGCCCTTAAATTTGAGTTGAGAAGGAAAAGATTCAGGCAGAGACTGAATTTCTGTATGACTTAGCTATGAGTTCACTTATAATTAACGTAAAAGTCATGGAACAGCAGGAAACAGGTACAAATAAATGTCTAACCCTATCTCTGTTCCTATTTGTATGACTCTGTACGAGTCACTTCACCTCTTTGTGCCTCTTTCCTCCTTTGTAAAATGAGACTAAAGAAATGATAGTATTGCCTATTTTTGAGTTTGCTATGAGGATTGAATGAGAAAATGTAAAGCACTGAGAGGAGTGCTTGGTGCATAAAAAACATTATGTAAGTGTTTGCTCATCTCTCATCTCTTCTTAGTTTTATTTATTTATTTATTTATCCATTTGTTTAATTTTATTTAAATTTTAGTTAACATACAGTGCAATATTGGTGTCAAGAGTAGAAAGTATTATTTTTTTTTTACTTTGTAGTTCACAAAGTGCTTTTGACATTTTTATTTCATTCACACAAATAATCCTGTGGTGACATTATCCTTTTTAAAATTAACAATGAAGAAATGGAGGTTTTATTTCTAAAACAGGGATACGGTGATATCCTCATCTTTTAACTCACAATTACTGGACCTTGTAAACTGTGTAACAAGGTTATCACTGAAGGACCTTCATGCCGACAGGAAAGAGACAAAACTCCCAGTGCTTGGCAATAACATTCAGTAATAATGGTTAGTTGCACTTAACAATGTTAATCTAGTCATTAATGCATACATTCTGAAGAAACACACTTTCCAAGGAGAAATACAGATACTCTTTGTTCTTTACACTTTAAAACTGAAAAACAAATGTTCTATATTATAATGAGAAAGTGAGGGTATGGAATCACTTGCCAGGACACAGAATGGCTTGGCCCGATGGTCCTCTGTTCTTCTATTACCCCACAAGCCGCACCCTGCCTTTTCATCTCTGTACTTTCTTCTACAATGTATTCTCTTCTGGACTTCACTGTTATTTCAGTATGGTAAACACAGGAAAGCCTCTCAAATGAAACTGGATGTAGTGCTGACTGACAAGACAGAGTGCAAGGGAAAGTCTCTTTTCTCCAGATCGAAGGAAAATGACTAAACAAGAACTGCCTAAAGTTTCCTTGAGAACATATCACTGAGATGTTTTTAATTCATTATCTATTAATATGTTTTCCCTCGTGATGTAAAGAGGTATAAAGACATTTTCTTTCTACTTCATAAGATGCTTTAGAAATGTCATATATAGTCAACAGGATTATACTGATCAATTCTCATCACGAACTAGAGATATTTTTCTTTACAGTCAAAACAAAAAAGTATGATTTTGGAGCCAGTATTGAGAAATTATGCTTCATGTGTATTATTTGTTTCCATGTCTAAGACTGAGGAATTAACTCTAATCCATACACAGTTGTCTGATCTCGATCTTTGCATTTTGGAAGACTTAACTTGCATTTCCTTAGAAAGTGTTACACTGGCTTACAAAATAGATACTAGAGTTGAATTTATTATCTGTTTCAAATGCTGCCTATTGGAAACCGCTTACCGTACGTCTTTTAGTCTTCTAAACATGAGAAGATGCTTTCAATCATCTGATTTTACTTAACAGAGTGTAAATCTCCCACTACTTTAATTCTTCTGTAATTCTTGTAAGTGCATGAGGCATATGTCTAAGAACTTTTTTTAATGTTTGTTTGTTTATTTATTTATGTATGAGAGAGAGAGAAGGGGAGGGACAGAGAGGCCAGCAGGCTCCATGATGTCAGTGCAGAGCCTGATGCGGGGCTTGAACTCATGAACCGTGAGATCGTGTCCTGAGCCAAAATCAAGAGCCAAAAACCTGACTGAGTCACCCAGGTGCTCCTGAGAAGAACTCTTTAAAAAGAATGCAAACTGGAGTTTTACTTCTAGGGTAACTATTCTCTGCACTCAGTTTCTGTTTTTGCACAGTTTGGGTGTGGCAGCTATGGATAGTTGAGTGCCGAGAGTGAAGACTGTTGACTCAGTGGCTTGTTGCTATTTTAACCATGGTTCTGATTTTTTTTATTCCAGTCCTGTGACCATGGGCAAATTGCTTACATGCTCTGTGCTTGCTTCCTCATCTACCTGGGATAATATACTTAACTCACAGGTTGTTAGAAGGATTCAGCAAAACAGTAAATTTAAAGAGCTTGGTGGAGTGCATAGCACATGCCAAGAGCTTAGTATGTCGGGTATTACTACCAGTCTTAATAAGGTGATGGTACAAAGGCACATGGCTTATATGATTTGTATGGAAGAGATTCTATTTATAAGTAACTCATGAGCTAATATCATACTAACTTCAGAAATTATTATTAAGTTTTTACATAGGAATAATATGAGTATATTTATTTGGAGTTGGAGTCATCCTCACATTTCTATGGGGTTATTTCCAGCTGTCTTTTTTCTTCTTTTTTTGGAGTAATCATATTCTCCCAGTCTAGTCTCTGGTGTGCTCTTTCCTAGACTTTATCAAGTTGCAAGATAAAGTGCCTGGTCATATTTGGTGACCTCTACTTCTTGGTCATGGGCCACTGTGGAAGGGAATAAGCCACACATTTTAAAGGCCTGTGGCCCCTCCATCCAGAGGAATGCTCTGAGTAGAGCTCTAGAAAGGAAGGTCGTGGCAGGGCAGTTCTGGGGGCCACTTCATACCCTTGATGCCAGTTAGGGCAAAAAGATACCAAAGGTGTAGCCACTCCTTGTGGTGGGACCCCTTAAAGACCACAAGGTACAAACTTCAGAATTCGTTTCAAAAGATTTGGATCTCGTTTTTTACAAAACAAATGTTGAATTTCAGTGTGTATGTCAGAGCAAAATAACAAATACATCCTTTTCCCTGCTGGTTGAATGTCTGGCCTTTCTAATGCTCCTGAAATCATTAATCATTCATGAAAATGTCTTAGTAGTTAAGTTGTTAAAGTTAAAGCAGTGTTAGCTCTCTGTTCCTTCATTATGTCAAGGGTCCTCTCCTTAGGCAACTTGGAGCTCACAGTAGCGCGGCAAGGATGCAGCATGGTGGAAATAAACACAAGGGTTGAGAACAAGCAAGCATTTATTAATTATTTAATTATATCTCGCCATATTCCAGAAGGTTTAAAGAAGGTAGAATTTCATCTCTATGGCTGTGATACAGAATAATATATTCATAACAAAGCTACACTTACCTTATCTACTAAAACAGTTCTCTGGGAATAAGATGAATATTTTTATATTATTTGGGGGTGCCCACTTAAGAGTGAAATACCATCATGTCTGCATTTCTCTGCATTTTATGCCAAAGACTAATACAGAAAGCTATAATTAATATATATCTCATAAAGTTGGATTATAGTAATTTTTTAAAATGCCACCAATAGGGAGTAATTTTAGTGAAGGGACTAAAAACTAAATCTAAAGATAGTAATTGTTTACACTGCTATTAAGTTTGACTGATACCTTCGTAAACTTGTTACTCATTTTAAGTCAATCAGGAATAACTAAGTTCCCCCAAATCCTACTTTGGAATTTAAGGCATATAGAAGGAAAGCTAAAAAATTTCCAGTTAAATAACTTGGGATGATTAGATTTCTATTTTGTGAATGATTTTATATGTATTAAGCCTTCCTGTTTGTAAAATCCACGATTATAGCAATGGTTCTCTAACACTAGTGGGCACCAGAATCACCTAAGGACTTGATAAAACACAGACTTCTGGCCTTCCCCCCAGGCTTTCTGATTCTGAAGTAGATCTGAAGTGGGACCCAAGGATCTGTATTTCTAACATGTTTGAAAGTGTTGCTGATAATTCTGGTCTATGGATGATGTTTGAGAACTACTGCTTTATGTATAGATCAGAGACAAATGAGGTTGTTATCTGTAAATCTTGGCACCCCCATGGATCGGCTATGGAACATTTGGAACTACTGACTGAAATACAGCAAAGTTCACCAATGTATAAGCAACTACCACAAAAATTAGATTAAAATATCCGAAGAAAATATTAGAATGAATATATATATATTTATGAATTATAAAATTACTTCAGTGTCTTGAATGTTACGCTTATATTATCTTTATACAAACTTTGTTTCCCATTAGTAATAGATCCTTAAAACTAAAGGACTTTCATATTAAACAAAAAAAAAAGAGGCCAACGTCATTTCCTATATGTCAATCAAACTGCATAATACTTAGGCAATTCTTAAAAGAGCAGCCTATTCATTGACCAGATAAATTTAGCGCTGTCCAATTCTATAAATAATTTTAAAAGAATGAATTGGCTTTCAATAATAAAAATCCTTTTTTTTCAAAACCAGATAAACTCTGATTATCTCCTTCAGAAAATACAAGCCATTGATGTTGTTGGGTCATTATAGTGACCATTAAAAGAAAGCTCTGCTTTACACATTTGATAGAAGTTAAAACCTAGTATGTTTATTTTTCATATTTTTCAGATAACCTATTTATCTGAAATATAAGCTGGTGCATAATATTTGATGAATAAATGAAACCAAGTTATCATGAGCCAGAGCCATCAATATTTCTTTAAAAATCTACATATTTACATAAAAATCTGGGAATGTAAATGGCCTGTTTCCTTGTCTCTCTAGGATAACTACCCATATCTACAGGATGCCAATAAGTATGATGGAAAAGTACAACAGTTTGTGAAAGAATTGCATTAAACACCACCAATATCTATTTATAGGTCCAAGGATAAAACAATCAGATTTGTTTTCTCTCCCCACCAGGCAGAGCACTGCAGCTGACAGTTCACTTGCCCGGTCTTTAAGGAGAGCTTTGTACTTTTTAGAACATAATTGTTTGAAGATGATCTGTAACTTACCTAAAGAGTCTTTACTATAGTGAAATGCTACTATAAAAAGAATAAATGAAAATTTAGAAAAGAATAAAGAAGCTGTTGCTCCGAGATGGTGGGAGATAGAACAACTGTTCTCTGAAGGTTGAAGAATCCAGAATAAGCTAATAACTGCCAGGGTATAAGATTTGTAGTTGAGGGCATACAAGGCTTTGATGACAGTTGCCAAGATGTGGTATTTATGAAACTTTCGCAAATTGCCAGGTCAGTTCATAATGAGCAGGCAGTGTAGTAGATTAATCAGAAGTGTGGACTGGGAAGATAGAATTCCTTGGGGGTGAAACTTAAGTCTTCCATTCCCTGGTGGTGTGAACTTAGGCAGGTTGTTGAACATTCCTTTGCCTGAGTTCCTCATCTCAAAAATGGAGATAATAATGTTACCTATCACATGGGGTTGTTGGGAGAATTAAGTGAATGTATGCAAAATGCTTAATTCAGTGCCTGACTTATCCTGTATCTCTACTATATGACCTTTATACATATACTATAAAATGCTGGCATTCACTATCATTTTTATCATCTCATCATTTTTAGGATTGTTCGGTGGTGCTCTTTATTTCCTTTGTATCCTAAAATCAATTTCAGCACTGCCAAATTTCTACTGTCTCCATTATTCTTATCTCCCCAATTTTAATTGTAAAGTTAGACATTAATCAAATCTTAATTGCCTTATGTTCTTAAATAATTTTAATTCTAGTTTATTCATTCTCTCTTAAACCATCTTATTGAAACAGAGATACAAATGTCTCATTTTGTCTTCTTTTTCACCAAGATCTTTAGACCTCAATACTAAATGTATTGGGCAGAGACAGAAACACATGATAATGGTTAGGTATCATATAACTGATTAAATTTAACTGTTTACATAAAATTAAAACCAAATGGAAATAATATGTATCTCCATTTTATAGATTAAATGATGATCTCAACATCTTGTCTGTTCCTCTAAAATAAATACATTTCCTAGGCTAATTTTCAGACCATGAGGCTTTGAAGGCTACTGGAATTAAGAAATCTGTCCTAGTTACAAAAGGCTTCTTAGAAACATTATGTTTGCTGACTGCTGTGGAAAAGGGCCACTGCTGTTGCTTATATAATTACCAACCGTGTCTAATGATTAAGAGTAAGGATGGGGAGATGTCATGCGTAGTGAATTTTGTGTAATGTCATCAACTATTCAAATCTCAGGAATCAAATATTAGAAAAATTCCTCCTAATTCAAGATATGGATTACCCTACTTGTGTTCAACTCATATGTGTGGTAAAGTAAACAATTTGTTCCAATTTTCCATCCTCTCCTATACCCATGCGCTTTGCCGTGTAGTTTTGCAAGTTCTCCCACTCTGGGCAAAGGGTTCTCGGGGCTTGACCGTTTAGTGTACTTTGGCTGATTCATGTAGATAGATAGTGTAACTTTCTCAACCTAGTCCTTTCCTCTCACCAATCTGTCATTACCACACAAGAGCCTGAGTAGCTGCCCTCAGTATCTGCTTCCCTCTTAACCTGGGCCCCAGAATAAGCACAGGTGGAAGAGACCAAAGTCCAGTTTATAATAAAGAGCCTTGCCCAGTGGGGTCTGCAACATGAGCAGAGCTTTCAACATAGCCCAGTTCAGATGAGCCGATCCCCAAGTGACTGACCCACAGACACCCGAGAAATAAATATTTATTGTTGTATGCCACTGAGATTTTGTAGTAGTTTGTTTCATAACAACAGGTGAATGGTAAACAAAATGAGTTTCAGTATTTTATATATATATATATATAAAAAAAGCTTTCTTTTCTAGAAAACTAGAAATAATACCAAAAATAAC
>NW_027527569.1:560486-594816 GCF_008692635.1 Crocuta crocuta
AAATAACTGTGAGAGATGATGATATACTTTTCTATACATTGTTTTTTTTAATACCAGTGGCATTTAAGAATGGTAATTAACTTATGAAGCAATATCACACATAATTAAGAAAGCAAATTTGTATTTGCTGTGCCCTAAATTGTACCACAGGAAAGTACGTAATATGTACTTGTTAAGCTAGTTGGTTATGATTTTAATAATTGAAAAAAAAGTCAATGTTACTGGAAAATTCAACTAAAACCTTAAAAAAGTATAAATATACCTTCAATAAGTATAAAGTATATTGCTGGACAGATGTTAGATTTGTAAAAATATCCTTAATGACTTAATAATACATGGCTTAACTATATTTTAACAATAACAGGAATATTATATATAGTAAACAAAATCAAAACCAACACTTGTAAAACAAACAACATTATAAGCAATGAATTAGTACTTTCAGATGACTTGACAGATATGTTGATTTTATGATATTGAGGGCCATTAGGTTTATAAATGTTAAAGACTCTTCTTCCACATGACTCCCTCTAAGATGATAGACAATAATGTAAGTGAAACTATTTAAAAAGTGTTTTAAAAATTTCATTTATAACCCCTTAAAGACTGTGTTGATAAAGCAACAAAACTTTTAAGATCTGTTCCCTTTTCATATCTATTACATGTAAATCTTTTAAAATGTAAATGTCACTTATGAGATAGACAATTAATGGTCCATTATAGAGAATAATAGAGCTAGGCTATATTGAGTAATCTATTGTAAAATACAGTTACATGGAAATGAGAAGGGCATGCTCAGCTGAAACTGGCTGATTTTAGTACAGAAATATGACTCATAATCTTTTATATACCATTTAAAACTACTGAATTAATGATTATGTTTAGAGATCCATTTAAAATGTCATTTAAAAAACACTCTTCAAGATCTTTTAAGCAGAAGATCCTCATACTTCCGTATGCTTCTGACATTTAGTAAATTGCTAAGGAAGTAAGTTATTATCAAGTTTCGACTGAGTTCAAGAGAATGCCTAGTCTCCATAAATAAAAGGTATATAACGGAAACGCATCAGAGAGTTGAAAAATAGTCTCATCGTGCTTTTGAAGAAACTTCTTGACTTCTTGGTCATCAGGCCCTATACCTGAAGTGTTGCCTTCCTTGGTATCCTTTTGAAGAATCTGCTCCAGAACCCAGAACAGGGAGAAAATATTTTCATAGTGTGTCACATAACTGGCTTGCACCTACAAAGAAACAACAAATGCCTTTAAAAGACATATTGGTTGTAGCTCAGCTCAGACAAAGCCAAAAAAGATATATTTTCAGACAAAAAGTAAATACTTGATACATTTAATACTATCTTCCTGTCCTTTAACTGAGGTAGAGAGAGAACAAAGGAGGACATTTCTTATTTTTCAAAAACTTCAGAGTTTTGGTAAATGATTTCTCTTAATGGTTTACAAAGCTCCAAATCTCTTCTCTGTATTCCTACTATAATTCATTACTCAGATGAATCTGAGAATATCTGACAATGTCTTGTGTGTTGAATTCAGTGTTGTGATAAAGACTTCCAATGCATGCCACCTTTGCCAATGATAATATACAGATCTTTATGGGTAGGATTTAAGAACATGTTTCAATGTAAAACTCAGTCCTAGAACAGTTATGATCTGTAAGAGACCAGGCATGATCTCGTTCTACACAAATCAAGGAGGAATAGGATTAGACTGTATAGAATTAGATACATGGTCATGAGGAAAAATGTAGATGTGTCTTGTAGAAGTCATTATTGACTCTAGATGGTTGAAAGTGGGATGAGCCAAAGGCCTAAAATGAGGACAATGGAAAGCATCACATGAGGGAATACAGGAATCAGTTTAAAGATATCAAATGGCTTTATCATTTGCTTATTAAGATATGTGTTGGAAACATTCCCCAAATCTAACCATTCTAATAATATATAACTAAAAGAAACATTCTCTTAGAGCTCTGAGAAATGTATTCTTCAGCAAGGGGGTCCTTAAACAATTATATATATACAGATACCCAATACTTTCTTTTATTGAGGTTTAACTGACAAAACTTGTTTCAGGTATCAGGTAATGACTTGATATTTATATACATTGCAAAATGATCACTATGGTAAATCTAGGTAACATCTCACTATATACAGTTAGCAAATTTTTCTTCTTGTGATGAGAACTTTCAAGATCCATTCTCTTAGCTACTTTCAAATACGCAACACAGTATTATTAGCTATAGTCACCATGCTGTACATTATATTTCTGTGACTTAGATTCATTTTGTAACTGGAAATTTGTACCTTTTCATTCCGTTCACCCATTTCAGCCACCTACCAACCCCTACCTCAGGCAACTACCACTCGGTTCTCTATATCCATGAGCTCGGTTTTGGTTTTGTTCAATTTTGTTTTGTTTTTAAACTGCATTTTATGGTATTTATCTTTTTTCCGTCTGGCTTATGTCACTTACCATATTGCCCTCAAGGTCCATACATGTCACAAATGGCAAGATTTCATTCTTTTTAAAAAAAATCTTTATTTTTGAGAGTGAGACAGAGAGAGAAAGAGTGTGAGCAGAGGAGAGACAGACACAGAATCTGAAGCAGGCTCCAGGGTCCAAGCTGTCAGCACAGAGCCTGATGTGGGGCTTGAGCCCACAAACTTCGACACCATGACCTGAGCCAAAGTCGGATGCTCAACCGACTGAGCCCCCAGGCACCCCAATTTTCATTCTTTTTTTATGGCTGAATAACAATCCATTGTGTGTGTATGTGTGCGCACACACACATGTTCTCCCTTCTGACAAAGGCCACAGCATCCCAGGCAATTTGAAGGCAAGAGGGTACCTTTCCTTGGCTCTAGGACTCTTACTCTGGGCATGTTTAACTCTACTTCCAGGTGGGCTGGGATCCTCAGTCATGTTGCTCTGGACTTTGTTTTTCCTCTTAACAGAATTTATCTGTCTTGAGTTCCACCTATATCCTAAATGCCTATACTAAATCATTTGATACATTCTTTTACTCTAAGATATTAACAGTTATAGAATATTATTTTGGAATGAACTCCTCTCTCTGGGGGCAGCATGCACTTAACTAACATGCCTTAGCAGCATTTCCTCTCAACACGACTAAAAGGGCATGTCTGTTGGGGCGGTCTTTTCTGTAGTCCCCTAATGTCATCACACTGGCAGCTGCCTGCTCTGCTTAATCATATGCTCAGGCACTTTCTGAATTAGTGCCTAAACTGAATAAAACTATGATAAGTGCTATTAAGATGATAGTCTACTATATTTTGGTGTAATTTTTATAATCTCAGCATCAAACTAGATGGAATCATATCAGTGTTGGTAAGTACCCAACACAGGTGGAACATACCCACCAGGAAAACACTCGAGTATTTTGCCTGTACATCCTGCCAGGAAGATTGAATAACCCCAGTACATGAGCAAAATGGCTTTGTGTATCTGATAAAATACTATCAGTTTGTCTTTCAATCCAGGTCTTTTAAAATTAAAGGAGACTTGAAAGGAAGCTTTGAGAGTTCCATGACTACTTCTTCTTACCTAATCCTATTTTATATAATAGCGGAACTTCCAAAGAGAAAATACCTTCCTGGTAGAAAAATCACCAGGTATTTTTGGAGAGTATTTTCAGAATTAAAACAATTCTTATATTTATTTTTCTATCCCTGAGCAGGGCTTAGGAAAGTTAAAGTGTTCAAATATTTTTCCAGTGGTGAAAAATATTAATTTTCTTTACATGCTGCTAAATTTCACTTCAAAACCTACATTCTGAGGTTAGGCTATAGACACTAATGCCAGTTTCCTAATTATTGTTTTAGTTGGAATTCAGTCAAGGTTAACCTGATGTTTTTGTAGAGACTAATTATTCTTGAAGCAGACACTGCTATTTGCTTATCCCACCCATATCTCTTTTACCCTTCCTTTTCATCAAAAGAACCCGTTTTACTCAGTGGCAATGGATTACCTAAAAAGGCACACTTTCCAGTCTCTTTTAAGGCTAATTTTGTTCAAAGAGATGTAAATATAAGTAACTGGGTGGGGCTTCTGGGAAAGCTCTTTAATAGTAGGTGAAGTCTGATAGAAGAAAGCTTTGCCTTCCCTCTTCACCAGTGCTCCTGCTTGGAAATACCCATGCAGTGCTTGGAGGCAGAGTAGCCATCTTGTAAGCTTGAGGATGAGGGCCACCCACGCGCAGGTTCTGGAGGCATGGCGCAGCTCAACGCACCCTCACAGGATGGCTGTACCCCCCTGCACTATGCTGGGGTCCCCTTCCTCTATTTTGGTCTTTTAGAATTGCAACCCTGAGACTTCATCTAGGCAGGAAGGGAGCTCTGAAGGTCTCTTTGCCTTCAGTAGGTGCTGCTTTCTGCTGTCTTGACACTGAAAGGACAGAGTTGCTTACGGGGGCAATAACAGGGTCACAGTTCTTGACAGAAGATGACGTAACAAAATGTGCTGCATATTTGAATGTGGCTGACAGACACATGAAACGATGCTCAGCATCCCTCCTCATCAGGGAAATACAAATCAAAACCACACTGAGATACCACCTCACACCAGCCAGAGTGACTAAAATGAGCAAATCAGAGGACTCTAGATGCTGGCGAGGATGTGGAGAAACGGGCACCCTCCTACACTGTTGGTGGGAATGTAAACTGGTACAGCCCCTCTGGAAAACAGTGTGGAGGTTCCTCAGGAAACTAACAATAGAACTCCCCTATGACCCAGCAATAGCACTGCTAGGAATTTACCCAAGGGATACAGAAATGCTGAGGCATAGGAGCACATGTACCCCAATGTTCATAGCAGCACTCTCCACAATAGCTAAAACATGGAAAGAGAGTAAGTGTCCATCATCGGACGAATGGATCAAGAAGATGTGGTTTATCCATACCATGGAATACTACATGGCAATGAGAAACAATGAAATCTGGCCATGTGTAGCAACATGGAGGGACCTTGAGGGTGTTATGCTGAGTGAAATAAGTCAGGCAGAGAAGGACAGATACCATATGTTTGCATGTATAGGAGGATTAGGAGGAACTTAACTGAGGAACAAGGGGGAGAATAAGGGGGGAAATGGTGGGGGAAAGGGAGAGAGGCAAACCATGAGAGACTCTTGAATGCTGACAAAAACTAAGGACTGATGGATGTGGGGGGGGGATGGGCATGGAGGAGGACACTTGTGGGGATGAGCACTGAGTGTTATGTGGAAACTAATTTGACAATAAACTATTAGAAAAAAAATATTTGAATGTGGCTGTGGTTTGGATGTTTATATTTAATATTGAAACTATGAAAATGTAATAGTTCATTAAATTCAGCATATAATTTATGTGTGCTTGTCAAAGGCATGCAGACGTGATGTCTGACACTATCAGAAATAAGCTGGTACGTATGGAAGGGGTGAAAACATAACACGATGGTTTTCTTATTGCTACAAGCAGAAGAGGTGAAGGAGAAAATTAGATCATTACAGAGTAGAAAATCAAGTCAAAGAGTATGGGCAAATAACCTAAATGTTAAATTAAATGTTCACTGAATATAAATATACCTTTGGCTCTGGTATCCTCCATGCCAGAATTTATTAGACAGAAGCAATAAGTAAGATACAACTAAAATTAGTAGTCTCTAAAAGACTGAATAATACTTTAGAGGAAAAGGTCAGGTGTCACCATGGATAATTAAGTGGGAAACTTATCCCTGAGTTTTAATAACTTAGCCATTTTTATCTACTAGAAAGCAAAAAAGACAGTAGATTTCAGTGAAGGAGAGGAGGAGGATGAAGTTAACCCTCTATAAACAATTTACTAAGCAGCTTGCAGCTTCTGAAGTGCAGGAGAAAGCACCAGAAGAACTGACAAATAAGCAGGTGCTTAGCTAGGGGCCCATTGAAATCCTGAGTATGACCACGCTAGCCAACAATGCTTGAGAACAGAGGAGGAGAAACATAAGCACATTATGTATAATGTATGTAGATATAAAGTCAATGAACTCATGAGTAATAGAAGCACACATTCACTTAAAACTTTGTCTCGGCAAAAACTGTTATATCCTTTTCTGTTCCCTACAAGCTGGGAGCCAGACCATACTGAAAGTGTATGAAGCAAAAGGCCGATCAGAGCAGAGTATATTAATTAGGGAAGATTTTTCTAGAGATGAATTGTGAGCCAGGGCTCAAAAGGAATGAGGGTGCAGATCGGTGAATCATCTTTTTTATCAGATTGCCAGGTAAAGAAGAATAAAAAGGATCTAATAGGTATTAATCCAGTTTGCTTTATTCAGATAATGGTGTGATTGTCTGCCTAAAATGTTGAATCCTGGAGACTGGTTCTAAGGACCTGTTTCTAATTTTGGGGGTAACAGATGAAAAGTTCTAAACTATTAAAACTACTAACATTTGCAATCTGGATATTTTGCCTTGTTCCCCACGGGAAATAGATCAAGTATGCAAGATTTATAGGTAAAACTACTTATAAAAGTTATGAAACTACTTATGCAAGATTTATATATAAAACTATTTATGAAAGTAATACATAACAAAAAAAATTAAATCTGTGATTATGAGCCTTGTTTGAAAATAATGATTTTCTCATTAACAGATTGTACCTGCTTTTCTCAAATATGCTTCTTAAGGCTGAAATTATATAATAAGGTAATAGCAAATTGAACAGACTGAAAAAGAAAATGGTCCACAGTGGACAAGGAGTCTGGACAAGAATCACAGAAAGGGGAAGGATGATTTGTATTTGTTTGACAAAAAGGTCTAGGCTGAGACTCCAAACAAGAACAGATATGGCAGAGGCCCTTACTGGTTGAGATCTTTGAGAAAATAGAATCTTATTAAGCAAGATTTTTTTTTTTGGGGAGGCCATCAATTGAAAACATATTCATTGCTTATTATACTCCAACTCTGCACTTCCTAGCTATATGAACTGGGCAAGTTATTTAATCTTGCTAAACCTCACTTTCCACATCTAAAATTTGGAAATAATCAAGGTAACCCCTCCCTGGGGTTGCTGAGAGAACAGATTAACTTACAAATTTTAAACACAGCACAGGATACATATGCATATTTACCTATTTAAAACACACACATTTTTCAAATAAGTATTACCTATTTGTTATCATCACCATCATTATCGCTATGTTTTTACCCAAAGTGAAAAAGATATAGTCTCTAACCATAAGGTACTCTGCACCTGGAGGAAGGCTACTGGTATTACTCAAGTACTATACTTGGTCAATTTTTGGAAACATTTCAAATTGTTCATCTAGGGCTGTGTAAAGAAACTAAGGATGTCCCTTCATCTACTTTCTTAAGAAAGTCATTCATAGACAATTTTAGCAGAGCATTCTTATTTTGGATAGAAGGATGATGCTGAGGAACCAAAATGTGTTCCTCACATTATTTTAAAGGCTTTCTGATATTAGGAGGCCCTGAGGAAGGTGTAAGTATGGGTTAAATGCAGTCTTATGGGATATGAACAACTGTAAAAAGTCCATCAGCCCAATCCCTACCTCCAGGTCCCTAACAAGACATGATATTTAAGCAGCCAGCTTGACTGCTGCTTCTAAAATGTTATATTCTCCAATTATCTGACTAGCATGAAATAGATCAACTTGTTCAAGTCTATCTTAGAGGCAAGTTAGTAGAAATGAGTTTCTGATTCCTGATAATTTGCCCTTCTGGTGACTAACCCAATAACATCATAGATTAAATCCCAGGTACTTAAAAATTTTATATTTGCCCTTTTTTTCTGGGGAAATACTCTATGATTTGACTCTGATGTTTCACTTTCTGGCCATCAGAATAAGCATTTTGGTGGATATGATAAGATAGATAGATTCCACATAGATTTTATTTCTCAGGTTTCTTCACGTAAAGAATACAGAATTCCTAATACATGGACATGGCATTTTTCTGTTCTAACAGATTTGCTTAATCAACTTTAAGTACCCTTACACTGAATCCTCACTGCTTTCTCAGGATCTTTCCCTTAATAATGGGGTCATCGATTCCACTTATAGGAAACTTTTTATCATTTAATACTATAATATTTAACTTAATCTAAGGCTATAAATCCCTTTCAAGATCATCTACTATTTGGACTTCCATCACAGTAGTTTCTGACATAGCAGAATAAACTGGATAATTTAGTTATTAATAGAAGAGTCTATTAAGTGAAACAACAGGGTTGGAGACTAGGATAAAGGCAGCTAAATTCTTTAAGGACTAACTCAGCTGGGAGTATTTAGGACTTTAAAATTTTGCTTCTGCTTGCTTTGTACTCTTCCCTCTCTTCTTTCAGTCCTATTGCATTCGTTGGGTTGTTTCATGAGCCATACCCTATGGTAAGTGCTGAGGATACAGAGATGAATAAGACAAGACGGCTACCTCTATAGGAATTCCTAGTATGCTCCTGGGGAGACAAAGAAGTAAATAAATAATGCCAATGCAGAGTGCATGCTGTAAGGAATATTAAAAACAAAACAAAACAAAACAAAACCCTCCAAAGACAACTGAGTAACATGGTGTGAGAAGACACTAAATGTCACAAATGAGTTCGGTTGTGATGATACTGAAGGCTCACTTCCTCTTAGGAGGATGGCAGGATTATTTTGGAGAGATGACTTGGAAATTACTATCAGCATAGCTGAAACACCTGTTTGGCTACTACCACAGGAGCCTCTGTCTTTGGCTGGTGAATATGCATCAAAGCCGGAGAGAGGCAGAAAACTTAAAGGGGTGTGGGGAAAAATGTCACGAATCTCTGCAGAATCTCTATGCGTCAGGCTTCTCTAAGGCAATGGAACCAGACTAGACTACCTGGTGTGTGCAGTCAAGGGCCAAATCAGTTCTATATGTTAACAAAATCTTAAAGAGTGTATTTGGTTCTTTGAGGTCTAAGGTTACTTAAATGTTTTACATTTACCTTCATGAAGAAGGTACAGATAAAGAAGCACAAAAGTAGTATTCTTGGGGAAAAAATGTACTGTTTCACCAAGATAAGCCATTCCCATTCATGTAATTAAGATACAGCTTGAGAAAAAGATATCGAAATTGGTGAAGTATCTGATATATATTGAAAATGGATGGCCATTAATGATCTAAAACAATTGTCCAAATTGCCACTGGGGGTAAAATCAACAAGAAACATTCTTCTTTAGGACTCTAAATAAAGATTATCCAAGACAGCATCAAAACCTGTCCAGCTAGGCAGAAGGCAGAAGGCAGGAGGAGCCAGATTTGATGGAGTAGCATTAGTGACTGCCTAGCCAAGACAAAGACAGAGGCAAAAATAATTTCCTAGAGGCTGTTTATCTAAGCTTTGATTCATTAGCCAAAATAAGCAAGAAGTGTGTGTGTGTGTGTGTGTGTGTGTGTGTGTGTGTGTGTGTATTTAAGAGCACTGGATTCAAAGCCCAAGACCAATGACAAAAAGAAGATGGGCTCACAGTGACCCTTTGCAATAATTTGGTCTGTAAAGTGAAAGCCAAATCTGATTGGCCTCGGATGATCTACTAATTATCTCCCAAAGGCCAACCGAACAGGGTTGGAATCACAGAAATTAAGTCAACATATTTGTCCCTTTTTCTTTCCTATTTTCAATATGTATCACCACTAATTCAATGAAACCAGTTTATCAGAACTTGGTATCAAAGGCTAAGTGAAACTGCACAACACCTAGAAAAGTCTGGAAACACAATGGAGGAAAAACAATGAGTTCTTAAAAACATTTTATACCACTGAAGTTGAGACTGGGCCTAGAGCAAAGTGAGTAATACATTCTTGTTCTTTTATTTTCTTTTTTAAATCAGCCAACCTCCTTTTTTTTTTTTTTTTTTAAATAAGGCCTTTTGCGATCTAATTGACTTACATGAAAATTTATCCCTTTCAGGTGTTTAGCTTTATGAATTTGATAAATCACTTTTAAGAACAGAGGAATGTAACGTTAGAAATAATCTCTGAATAAAGAAGCAGCAACCATGCCACAACCATGTGGGATTATTTAGTAACATTTTAAATGTTACCCTATATCTAGTTGATCTTTTATTAATATATAAACATACACATTTACTGTTTTTTTCCTACACATTTAACTATAATTTTGTTATCTGAAGATACTCTAGAGAAATTTTTGAAAAGAAAAGATCTACAGGTAATACAGAAAGCTTAGAAGAAGGAACCAGATTTCAAACTATGAGATAGCTTCTCTGGTTTAACCATTTTCATTATCTTCATGCTGAGAGGCTGCTGGGGAAATTTATCTGTCATAAAAATGCTAGGTGACCCTACAGGAAGCCTTCTTATGTTAGGAGCACGTGAGAGTCACTAACTGATGATAAATGAAAAAACAAAATGTATAGAACTAGAGAACTTAGGCTTCTATTTTGTCTCTCGCTCAAATAACATTTCCTAAGTAACTACTGACAACCATAATATGGATGGAATTTATAAAAAAATGACAGGAAATACAGTTTCATATCCTTTGGGCATCACAATTCAAGGTGTGGTTAAATATGAAAACAGTCACAATATAATGTGATGTAGAGCATAAAAGCATTAGGTCCACAGCGTTATCACAGTGGCATTTGCTGTTAAGTGGATTGCAGTTTAAAAAAATGCACTCAGCAAATAATCTTAATAAAGAATTCTAAATGCTACTGTTTGAGAAATTAAATAGCAACGACTTACAAGGGAAATGAAATACATGATGGGAAATTTACATAGTAACTTAAATGCAGTGGAAATAAATAAGTAGTAGAATAATTTTGTATGCATCTAATACACAGGTGTTAAAAGTGTTTCTTATCTTTATAAAATACATATTACAAAATTAAAATCAAGTATTCTGAGGAGATATTTGCGTTTAGAAGACATATCAATTAGCATATTTAACCAATAATGTAGGGACTTGGATACATGCTTTATATGGAATTATTTTCAGAAAAAAATAATGTTCCCAATAAGTTGACTATCATTGGTTAATTTCAAAGACATGTTTAAGATAAACATTGACTACATTTTAAATGTAATTATATTTATTTCTTAATTTGAATCTGAAATTCCAATAAATTTTACATTTCTTTAGGAACTATGCTGCTAACATGAGAAGAGTGATATTTTCTTTATTTAAATTCAAATGGATCTGATATAATGGTGACATTAAAGCTTTAAGATGATATATTTACTAATACAACAAAACCCTCCAAATATTTAAAGAAGGGCTTAAGAAAGAAAAAAATGATTATTTTATTTGAAAGCTTTTTAATACTCTAATTCACAATGTTTCACATGTAAAGGAATACACAGGTACTTGTGAAATGCTCTATTTTGGGGAATAAAGCCCCACATCTCAGGATATCTAATGTCCAAATGACAAAAATCCTGGAATTTGCAGTCCCTGAGCCAGTGAAACAGCTACCAGGACACTATTCCTGGCAGACTGAGCATGTAACTCTGCAGAAGGGTCACTGGGTCCTCACTTGAATCTTCTCAATTCATACCATGAGCTAATTCTGAAGGGTACAAGGGCAGTGAACATGAAGCTGCATATACCTTTTCAAATTAATGTTTTCATTATCTCTGGATAAATACCCAGAAGTGGAATTGCTGGGTCATATGGTAGTTCTATAGTTTACATTTACACCAAGAGTGCACTAAGGATTCCCTTTTCTCCACATTCTTGGTAACACTTGTTATTTGTGTCTTTTTGGTAATAGCCATTCTGACAGAGATATGTCATTGAGATTTTGTTTTGCATTTCCCTGATGTTTAGTGATGTTGAGCATCTTTTCATGTACCTATAGGCTACGTGGATGTCTTCTTTGGAAAAACATCTTTTCAGATCCTCTGCCCATTTTTACTTGGACTTTTTTTTTTTTTTTCCACTATAGAGCTGAGTTCTTTGTATATTTTGGACATTAACCTCTTATCAGATATTTTTTTGTGTGTGTGAACATTTTACCCATTCACTAGGTTGCCTTTTCATTTTGTTGATGGTTTCCTTTACTGTGCAGAAGCTTTTTAGTTTGATGTAATCCTACTTGTTTATTTTGCTTTTGTTGCTTTTGTTACTGGTGTCAGATTCAAAATATCATTCCCAAGACCTGTGTCAGGGAGTTTACTGCATAATTTTTCTTCTAGGAGTTACATGGTTCAGGTCTGATGTACAAGTTTTTAATCCACTTTGAATTAATTTCTGTGGATGGTGTAAGATAGTGGTCCAGTTTCATTCTCCTGCATGTGGCTGTCCAGTTTCCCCAAAGAACTCACTGAAGAGACTGTCCTTTCCCCATTGGATATCTTGAAAATATTACATTGAAAGTCATTATTGATAGATATGTACTTAATGCCATTTTGTTTTGTGTGTGTGTGTGTGTGTGTATGTTTTGTAGTTCTTCTCTGTTCCTTTCTTGTTCTCTTCCTCTCTTCCCTGTGGTTTTATGACTTTGAGTATTATACTTATTTTTCTCATTATTTTTTGTGTATCTACTCTTTTTGCTTTGTGTTTACTATGAAGTCCACATATGACAGTATTTTTTTTGTTGGTAGCAACTTAAATTTGAATACATTTTAAAAACTGTTTTACTGGGGCACCTGGGTGGCTCAGTTGGTTAAGCGTCCGACTTCGGCTCAGGTCATGATCTCATGGTTCGTGGGTTCAAGCCCCGCATCAGGCTCTGTGCTGACAGCTAGCTCAGAGCCTGGAGCCTGTTTCAGATTCTGTGTCTCCCTCTCTCTCTGACCCTCCTTTGCTAATGCTGTCTCTCTCGCTCTTTCTCAGAAATAAATAAAAATCATTAAAACATAAAAAAATTAGAAACTGTTTACTGTCCTCTACCATTTTATTTTTTGATGTCATGTTTTACATTTATATTTTGTATATCTCCTGACCCAAAATTGTAGTTATAGTAATTTTTATTACTAATGTTTTTTAAACTTCCTACTAGCTGTATATGTGTTTAATTAACTATCTTTATTTTATATTCATTTTTACCAGTGAGATTCTTACTTTCATGTATTTTTTGTTAGTGCCTTTTCTTTTCAGCTTTAAAGAAGTCCTTTTAACATTTGTGTAAGACTAGTTTGGTGGTGATAAGCTCTTAACTTTTGTTTGTCTGGAAATTTCTTTAATCTCTCCTTCAATTCTGACTGAAAACCCTGCCAGATAGAGCCTTCTTGGTTGGAAGTTTTTCCCTTTTACAGTTTTAATATATCATGCTCTTCCTTTTAGTCTGCAAAATTCCTGCTGAAACACCAGAGGATAATGTTATGGGGATTCCCTTGTACATAACAAGTTGTTTTCTCTTGTTGCTTTTAAGATTCTCCTTTTATCATTAACTTTTGACATTTAATTATAATGTGTCTTGGTGTGGATCTCATTAGGTTCATTTTATTTGTAACTCTGTATGCTCCTGGACATGGGTGTCTATTTCCTTCCCTAGGAGAAGTTTTCAGCCATTATTTCTTCAAATAAGTTGTTTGCCTCTTTCCTTTTCTCTTCTTCTTCTGGACTGCTAAAATGTGGATGTTATTCTACTTGATGTTTTCCCATAAATAGCTTAAGATACCTTCACTTTTTAAAATTCTTTTTTCTTTTTGCTGCTCTGTTTGATTTAGTTCCACTCCCGTCTTCCAGATCACTGGAAGCTTCTGCTTCAGACTGCCACTGAACTCATTCTAGTGTATTTTTCAGTTCAGTTATTTATTCTTTAGGTCATGACTTCTGTTTGGGACTTTCTTATGTTTTCTATCTCTTTGTTGAAGTTCTCACTGTGCTCTTCTCCCATGTTCAGTGAGCATCTTTATGACTGTTACTTAGGACTCTTCATCAGATCAATTATCTCCACCTTACTAAGACTTCTTTCTGAATTTTTGTCTTGTACTTTTCTTTGGAACATATTCCTATTTTCTCACTTTCCTTGACTCTGTTTCTATGTGTTCGGTGAAATACCTACCTCTCCCAGTCTTAAAGAAGTGGTCTTGTATGGGAAATATACCTTACTGTTAAATCTGGCCCTGGCTCTTGGTTGTTTCTCAAACCTCTGTGATCTTCTGGGTAGACAGCTCTCAGTTTAGGGTGCACCAACACCTCTCATGGTTCCCAAAGGTGTGATCTCATTCAGCATCTAGTTTCAGGCTGATTGGAAGCCAGATCCTTGGGCAGCAGCTTTTTAAAAAAATTTCTTAATTATTATTTTTAAAAATATAATTTATTGTCAAACCAACATACAGCATATAAAATGTGCTCTTGGTTTTTGGGTAGATTTCCATGGTTCATTGCTTACGTACAACACCAGTGCTCATCCCAACAAGTGCCCTCCTCCATGCCCATCACCCATTTTCTCCTCTTCCCTACGCCCCCATCTACCCACAGTATGTTCTCTGTATTTAGGAGTCTCTTATGGTTTGCCTCCCTCCCTCTCTGTAACTATTTTTTTTTTTCTCTTTTCCTTCCCTCATGATCTTCTTTTAAGTTCCTTAAGACCCACATATGAATGAAAACATATGATATCTGTCCTTCTCTGACTGACTTATTTCACTCAGCATAATACCTTCTAGTTGCATTTATGTTGCTGAAAATGGTATGATTTCATTCTTTCTCATTGCCAAGTAGTATTCCATTGTATATGTCTTCTTTATCCATTCATCAGTTGATGGACACTTAGGCTCTTTCCATATTTAGCTATTGTTGAAAGTGTGGCTCTAAACATTGGAGTACATGGGCCCCTATGAATCAGCACTCCTGTATCCTCTGGATAAATTCCTAGTAGTGCTATTGCTGGATTACAGGGTGGTTCTATTTTTAATTTTTTTGAGAAACCTTCACACTGTTTTCCAGAGCAGCTTGTTACTTGTTCTCTGTTGTCATGACTTTGGTTACTTTATCTATCTACTCATAGTGATGTTTTGGAACCCCACCAAGTGTGCTTTGACTTGTTAATTGAAGTAGCCTTGGAAAGGAAAACAAACAAACAACAAAAACCTAGAAACACTGGCTACAAGTAAATAATAGGGTGAAGGCGGTGCTCANTCTGTAACTATTTTTTTTTTTCTCTTTTCCTTCCCTCATGATCTTCTTTTAAGTTCCTTAAGACCCACATATGAATGAAAACATATGATATCTGTCCTTCTCTGACTGACTTACTTCACTCAGCATAATACCTTCTAGTTGCATTTATGTTGCTGAAAATGGTATGATTTCATTCTTTCTCATTGCCAAGTAGTATTCCATTGTATATGTCTTCTTTATCCATTCATCAGTTGATGGACACTTAGGCTCTTTCCATATTTAGCTATTGTTGAAAGTGTGGCTCTAAACATTGGAGTACATGGGCCCCTATGAATCAGCACTCCTGTATCCTCTGGATAAATTCCTAGTAGTGCTATTGCTGGATTACAGGGTGGTTCTATTTTTAATTTTTTTGAGAAACCTTCACACTGTTTTCCAGAGCAGCTTGTTACTTGTTCTCTGTTGTCATGACTTTGGTTACTTTATCTATCTACTCATAGTGATGTTTTGGAACCCCACCAAGTGTGCTTTGACTTGTTAATTGAAGTAGCCTTGGAAAGGAAAACAAACAAACAACAAAAACCTAGAAACACTGGCTACAAGTAAATAATAGGGTGAAGGCGGTGCTCATGGAAGAGGTTTTGTGCCATATAAAGAGAAATGACAGAGCAGAGAAAAATAAATAAAATAAAATTGAAATAATAAAATTAAACTAAACTAAACCAGACAGAGAAACTATATGGCTTAATCCAGAGAGAGAGAAAGGAAAATAAAGAAGGAGGTGTAGAACATGTATAAANTGTCTGCTTAAACCAACAATCAGAATAAGTAGAATAGAGGAGGGAAGAGATAAGAAGGAGAAAAGGAAGGAAGAATATATATATGTTATATATAATATATATACACACACACATTATATATAATATATATATATACACACACACACACATACATTTGATAAGAATTTTTTAAGAATTAAGTCAGGCAAAGGGGCACCTGGGTGGCTTAGTCGGTTAAGCAACCGACTTTCACTTAGGTCATGATCTCGCGGTTCGTGGGTTCGAGCCCCGCGTCGGGCTCTGTGCTGACTGCCAGCTCAGAGCCTGGAGCCTGTTTCAGTCTGTGACTCCCTCTCTCTCTGACCCTCCCCTGCTCACGCTGTCTCTCTCTCTCTCCTAGAAATAAATAAAACATTAAAAAAAAAAAAAGAATTAAGTCAGGCAACACAACAGCACTGGTCTAGAGTAAGGGCTGTCTGGTTCATTAGCATCAATCCTGTTCTTGTAGATATTCAGTTACCAGGTGTGGACAGGCGTGGTTTGGTGTAGGCAGCAGCTTTTAAAGTATGCAAATATGCACAGTCTTATGGAACTGCATTCAGAAACCCTGCTGACCTCCAGACCAGGAGATCTGGAGGTATCCTCTGAGTAACAGTTGCAGGAATAAGGGCTTTAGTTGAGTATAACCTCCTTTCTGTGGGATACCAGTGAACTGTGGCAAGGATAATAAAGGACACAAAGATGATGTCTCTCTGCCTACATTCTCTGAGAGTGCCTTCATAACCTCTAGATGTGAGCTACATCTGCTGAAGCATGTTCCTGAGATTGAAGCTCCAGGACAATTAAATGGGCCTTTTTCAAAGGCAGACTGCGGATGTTGCTGTTGGTGTCGGTGTAGTGACCTGGTGTGGTAACTTCCCCAGAACTTTCTTTCCAATTGTTAGTCTCATGGGGCCCAAAAATACAAGCCCCTCTGGCCACCAGAGCCAGGTATTTGAGGGGCATCCCATACATGGATTGTGCTTTCCCATTAGTCTTAGGATCACTGCAGGAGAGTGTTGAGGACAGGGCATGTCTACAGCTTTTGTGAGGCAGGGGAAGAGAACAGGGGTGAAGCACTTAGGGTTTTAGCAAGTCCAGGAAAGAGTACTGGGCGTGGGGTACACCAATGGCTTCAGCAAAGCCAAGAAAGAACACTAGGGGCTGGAAAAACTGTGGCTTTAGCAATGTAGGGAAAGGATGTGGGGGCAAGGCACATCCTTGGCTGTTTCCATGCACACTTGCCAGCACTAGTATGGTAGGAGAGTGCAAAACGAGTGCTCACCATCACCTCTTTTCCCAAAGTAAGTCCCACCTGGTTGCTGCCCTTCTGGCAGATGTTTTAAGATCAACAAATGAATCTCCTTCACATATATTCTAGTCACCTCTCAAATTGCTGCCTTTGTGCTGGGTCCCAAGAAATTGAGTCCAAGCATGAGCCCTTCAAAAGAAGCATCTGAGATCCCCATGGCCCCCTGAGTCCCCTGGAAGTAAACTTTGTTTCTAAAGCTAGACATTTTTTGGTCTTCCTCTTTCTGGTTGCAGGTCCCAAGAGTTGTGATGTTCAGTTTGGGGCACAAACCCTTCTTCTTCGGTAGAAGTTCCCTATTGTGGTTTGCCATGCCCAGAGTAGGGTTTTTGGTAAGACTGTGCCTGCCTCACCCATTCATCTCAATGTGGCCCTTCTATCCCTCGTTGTAGAGAAGGTTGTTAAGCTAGTTTTCAGTTCTGTGGGAATTATTCCATATGTAGTTGTAGATCTGATTTGTCAGTAGGAGGAGAGGAGTTCAAGTTCTTCCTGTGCCACCATCTTGGACCGCTTCCATAATGCAGTTTTCAGAAAAGTCATACCATGGATTACCTTTTCCAAGCAATCTTTTTGTTCTCACTTAAATAATTTAATGTTTGTTTGTGTCTTAAGAGATTTGAGATTTTTGAGAGGAGAAGCATTTTCACAACTTCCGTTGTCTTTTCCAGTATTCAATACTCAGGGAATTTTCCAAAAAAGATTTTTGACTACTTGGTTCCTGGAGCACAGCATTTTTACCCTCTTTAAATAAAACTATTAGGAAAACAGACTTAACCAATACTTCTATCAGTCACAACACCTGGTAGTTTAAAAACACTCATTTTTTAAATAGCCAGAGTTTAACATTTCTGATTAATCAATATTTAATATGGTTACTGAGGTCTGAACTATGAACCATCTAGTTGGCTATGGATGTGAACTAAAAAGTTTGCAAATCTGAATGGGTGAGGAAATCTTCCCTTGTCAGCCACTGTCAACTGGATGACACTTAGGGAAAATGGCCAGATAGATAGTTGACCCTAGAATAATGCTGGGGTTAGGGATGCTGATACCCTGTACAATCAAAAATCCCTATATAACTTTTACCTCCCCCCACCCAGTTTAACTACTATTAGCCTAGTATTGATAGGAAGTCTTACCGAAAACATAAACATTTGATTAACATATATTTTATATGCTGAATGTAATACACTCTGTATTCTTACAATAAAGTTAGAGAAAAGAAAACGTTAAGATCATGAGGAAGAGAAAATACATTTATAGTAGTATACTGTATTTATTGAAAACCATATATAAGTGGACCCATGCAGTTCAAACCTGTGTTGTTCAAGGGTCAACTGTATAATATATACGCAAGCTCCTATTTGTAGCTAGGAACACTAAGAAATTAAGAGGGATTATATTTTATGCTAACATTTGAAATTTTCATTCTATATTTCCCTTTTTCTTTTCCTTCTTCCCCTCCCTCTTTTTCACACTGATTCTGCTTCTCTAATTTGAGAAGCATTTGCTGAGACATTTTGTCACCTGAATTGTTGTAGTACTTTGTCTTATATTTTCCTAAGTCATGATAATTGACATTTTAATAGCTTTAATTGATCAATAAACAGATGGTCTTGGCAGCAACACTGTGGATTTCCTATTATATTGGAACTTACAACAAGAGAAGTGACATTTAAGGAAAGGTACAGGATACTAATATTTATTGAATACCAGTTATGGTTCACACACTATGCTAAGGACTTGACCTAGGAATTCTTACTTAAATGACAATGGATTGTACTATTGTAATTTTATAAAGAAATTGTCAAGGTGACCTGGACCATGATGGAGTTGTGATTCCCTCCAGGTTTCTATGGCTCTGAAACCTGTGTTCTATTATCCTAAATTCTTTTTTTTTTTTAATGTTTTATTTATTTCTAGGAGAGAGAGAGAGAGAAGAGTGAGCAGGGGAGGGTCAGAGAGAGAGGGAGTCACAGACTGAAACAGGCTCCAGGCTCTGAGCCGGCAGTCAGCACAGAGCCCGACGCGGGGCTCGAACCCACGAACTGTGAGATCATGACCTAAGCGAAAGTCGGACGCTTAACCGACTAAGCCACCCAGGTGCCCCTCTATTATCCTAAATTCTAATATCTGGTGGTGTAAACTTAGAGAAGACAGTTATATATTGATTTATATCATCACATTCCAGAAAAAGGATGTGAAATAGACACACCACCTAATCTCTCTGGATTAGTTTGTCAAAAATGTGGATCTCAATTATCACTTGACTCTGGTTTGATAACTTCCATATGGACTAGACCTCCCCCCAAATGCACAGATTGTTTATGCACATTCATAAAATCTGTTAAATTCTGTTGCCACAAAACCTTATTAAGACCTTGATTTAGCATGAAACAATGTGACCCAGTATTAATTCAGTGTTTGTTATTTAAAAAAATTCCTTCTCAAGATTTCAGAATTTCTGATCTTTTGAAACACTACAAATCACTAACAATGACAAAAACTACTCTTTGTCCAGTTGACAGACATTTTTCAAGGCTTGTTCCACAATTTCAGAGAGTTACAATGTGCCTTAAAGGATTCTACATCTTTTACAGTTGTGTCAAATATGGTAGAAAGCTAAAGCCATTGTGAAACTATACTTTGATCACAAATAACTCCTTCAAACTTAATCATATAGCCATTTATTCATGGAGTCGTCATTCATTCACATAACATTTCCTAGGTGCCGACTATATGTAACAAAAAAACACAGGGCCTCTTATGGAGTAGTGAACCAAAAAGATATAGAAAATGTCTTGCTTGAGTTTATAGTTTAGTAAATAAGAAAGAAAATAAATAACTAAACACACACACACACAGACACACACACACACACATACACAGAACGATGAATATTATGAAGAAAATAAGTGGAATCAAATCAGGAAGTGGGAGCTATGCATGATTCTATCATCAGGGGAGCAGAGAACCTAAAGAGGAGCCACCTTTGTGAAGGGAAGTGATCAGAACACTCTAGGCAGAAAGAATAACATGAATTGGGCTAGATGGCTGGGTCCATGTGGACACTTGGATAATCTGAACCCCTATCCTTCAGTTATGGCCCTTCAGTTTTTAAAGTAAGCAAGCTGAAAATAAGCAAGACCTCTACCTTCCTGTCTTCTTCAGGGTTCACAAAAGGCAATTTTGCTTTTTTATATAAACATTTCTACTGAAAGTAACTTTTTATAGCATGTTGGGGCATCTTTACTTAAACTACCAAATTCACAATGAACAAATTCTAAGGGAGGATTATAATATTTCATGTATCTTTTCTGAAGGGCTTATGATTCTTTCTCTCTTTCTTTCTCTCTCTCTCTCTCTTTTTTTTTTTAATAGGACAAAAGAACACCAGAGGTCAAAAGCTTCCAGTCCTAGTCCTGGCTTTGTCACTTGCTCTATTATCTTGAAAAAGTCCTTGCTCTTCCTTGAGTTCTGTTTATTTGTAAAAAGAAAGACTGGTTGAGAGGTTAAGTAAATCCTGTAAACCATCTCCAGCTAAAAAATTCTGTGAGGATCAAAAAACAAGGTAATACTCTATTTGAATGTTAAGGAATCCACTTCATGGTACTAAGCTTACAAATATAAAAGTATGCATAGGAGATGTGTTATTATTACTATAGAAGTTCTCTTTAAACATAACACATAAATATTTGCAAAAAAAATGCTAAATTAACTAGTGAAACTTCAAATCAAATCTATAGTTCAAATCCTAATCTAAANTTCTCTCTCTCTCTCTCTCTCTCTCTTTTTTTAATAGGACAAAAGAACACCAGAGGTCAAAAGCTTCCAGTCCTAGTCCTGGCTTTGTCACTTGCTCTATTATCTTGAAAAAGTCCTTGCTCTTCCTTGAGTTCTGTTTATTTGTAAAAAGAAAGACTGGTTGAGAGGTTAAGTAAATCCTGTAAACCATCTCCAGCTAAAAAATTCTGTGAGGATCAAAAAACAAGGTAATACTCTATTTGAATGTTAAGGAATCCACTTCATGGTACTAAGCTTACAAATATAAAAGTATGCATAGGAGATGTGTTATTATTACTATAGAAGTTCTCTTTAAACATAACACATAAATATTTGCAAAAAAAATGCTAAATTAACTAGTGAAACTTCAAATCAAATCTATAGTTCAAATCCTAATCTAAATTGTAGTATAGTCATTATTTTAAAAAGAAGAACTAGTTTCAATAATTTATTATCAGAATGCAATATGATGAGTAGGTACTCATTATGAATTCAAGACATGAGCTTCTTTAAGAAACTACACTTCTTTCTTTGCTTAAAAAAACTTTTAATAATGCAACTACTTGAAAATCAGCATATCACAGCTTCACTCAGTGTAATTACAGTTTTGCTAGCTCTGTAACATTCATGTTTGTAAACAGTTTGAATGGCATGTAATTATCTGTTTTCTCCTAATACTCTTTCTGAACCTCTTTGCTAAATGCCTAAAGTAGTTATTCCAGAGTTAAAGAAAGTCAAAGGTATATCCATTTAACTTTACAGTTTGGGCATATCGCTTTATGAAATAAAGTGACATTCAGCAGTATTGTATAACTATTCAAAACTTAATTGATGGCTCTTTTGTTCATTCTCCTTGGCATTCAAAATGTGGATTTCAAATGCATCACTAAAATGTTTACATTTGAAGAGGACCAGTTTACCTGTATCCTTTCTGTCTTTCCTCATCCCATCTGTTCTCCTTGTTATTAGATACATATTGTAGCACTTGCTCCATCTCCTTTCCAGTGGATGATGGGAATGCCCTGAGAGGTCTCTCCATAAAGCAGTGTCACTTTTATGCCCAGCCTATCCTCCAGAGCCCTGAAAAGATGGAGTGCCCAGGAATGGTGGAGAATTGATGGGCAGTCCACTCACCCCTATACTCGCCAATTCAACAGATACTTCCTATGTACCTGCTGGGAGCTGCACCGGCCTCTCTGGATGGCAGTCACAGCAAGGAAATAGCAATGTTTGCAGCTCCTCCCATGAGAAATGAAAACTGGTATCTCCTTCTACTACTACTGGCTCATGTTGGATATAAGCCTGCTGGTATTGACCAGTCCTCCCAATATTCCATATCAGACCCATATTCTGAATACAGATACCTCATAAGGAAAAGCATATTCCTGCCTTTACAAAAGAGACTTTAGATGAAAGCTCTATGGGCGATTGTCAAAAGGCTCTTCCTATGGGCCCTGCAGACCCAAGGCTTAGATAATAGAGGGGGTTAAGAACACAAGAGTTACAATTGAGCCTGGCCCCGAGACAAAGAGCCTATTTTGGGGTTAAGAGCAGAACACAGCTACTACATATATCTTTGCTAATTGGTAAAGCATGGCAGTCCCTTCCTCAAGGCCTGCATTCCACAAACACCCTCCCTTACACTGGCAGCTGGGATGAGGATAGATAAGAGTAGCTAAAACATAAACCCAGGTGCAGAGGCTGACAATTTAGGGCCCCCATGTTAGTTTCCACAAATAAACCAATTCAGAAACATTTATCTTCTTGAGGGCCAGACAGAATAACTCCTAGCTTATCTATATACAATTTAACTTGTATGTTATGCTGTTTTTCACTAAGAACATTCTGTTAGTTGATATCACAAAAGGCCTCCCATTGTAAGAAATTCCTTTCTATGACTTCATCTTGTTGCTGAACCTTAAAATAAAGATACCAAAACCGACAGGACAGAGATGCCTGCCTGGTGATCGTAAAGAATCTCGGGGCTCTCTCACTCTCTCTCCCGACACCGTCCATCCTTCAGGGACCCCTGGACCTGTTGGAGCCGGCGTGGCCTCTGACATGTACCCACTTCACCCACCCAATCAGTCACTCATGTATTTACCAATTATTTATTGCAAACACTCTGCAGCCTCAAGACCTCTGTGCTTGCTGCCTTCTTTGCCTAATACCTTCTTCAACTTCATCCAGGCTAGTATTCAAATGTCCCTTCCTCAGAAAGTTCCACCCTGTCTACCCTACCTAATGACATGGTTCCATAATATTCCATCTCTTCACTGCAACTTGTCTTCATAGCACTTATTACTTGACATTATTTATATGTGTCTGTGTCCCCACCCCAGCTCCCTACACTGGAATATAAGGTCTAGGAAATAATTTGTTTTGCTTACAACAGTATTTCCACCATGTAAACCCAGACTCTGACACAGGTTTGCCATTCAGTATATAAATGCTGAATGAGTGAGTAACTTTTCTGAGGACCTCTTTTGCATAATGCACTGGGCTGGGCCAAGCAGGAGATGCATCCAAGAGAAAGACACATTCCAAGAGTAAGGGAGCAGACCCCAAGCACGGGCACAGGCTGCATGAAGTACAGGTGTTGTTCTTCCAGTTGCCAATCCCTTCTTTCCCACTGCAGTGGTCATGCTGTGCTTCATCTGAGCAGGGCTGGCTGGAATTACTCTTAGGGATGATCACAGGATGAGGTGCACATCACTACTGCATAGCTAGACTAGGTTATTTATCCAGTCTTAGATTCATTCTCTGGAGAGTTTTGCTCAATACCTTTGTCTGCTTTTGACTTAAGGACAGGGGACAACAACCTTACGGGTGCATTCTTATCTTCCTTTCTCATTATCCTCAACATCTACAGAAGTAAGGAGCATGAGCTTGATATCAGACAGATCTGGGTTTTAATTCCCATCTGATACTTGTAACTCTTTACTCTTGGTCAAGTTATTTGTATTCATTAAGCCTTGGCTTTAATATCTGTAAAATGGGGATGATGATAAGATACATGAGATAATGCTTAGAAATCATTTAGTCTAATGCCAATACAGAGTAAAAACTCATGAAATGTTCATGCCAAAAGGCTTACAACTGATATGCACTTCCTAGGAATTAGGGATTTCTCCCATTTCTGTCCAACGTGTGTCCACCACACACCCCAATTAGAAAGAGAAATGTCACCTACAAAACACAGTTGTTAACATACCATAGGCTCAGCCTTCCTTAAAGTAAACATCTTGGGATGTCATTATGACAACACAAATCATGTACATACCTCCTTAATTCCCCCAAACTCCATTTCTAGGTAAATATTAAATGAGGAATATCCTCATCTAAGTAGCATGATAGAGAGGGACTCTGGAAGGCCTGGAGAGGTCCAACTGATAGAGGGTGAGGCAAGCTATAGGACAGAGTACTGAAGGAATCAAACCAAAGAAGGCTGTAGATAACGTGAATATTATAAAACTGTATGGCTGTTTGACAATTATAAAATGTTAACCTTATAGAAAATACAGTATTTATTCAATTGTCTATCAAGTATTTATAAAAGCTGATCCTACATATTATGTATGACTCAATATAGTAAGTAAACATTAAAAGAAATATGTGGGTCCCATGATCTAACCAGAATGCAACAGAAATAGTAACTGATAATATAAACGATAACCAAAGAATAGTAGTTAGGATTAACTATATGCTAAAACATGGATTTAGGCATTTTACTTGTATTTGTTAATTTAATGGTGCCAAGTACCCCTTGAGGTACTTATTGTTATTGTCATTGTCTGCATATCATGGATGAAGAGGACAAATGAAGCCCAATTAATCAGAGGTGATGCCAGCACTGAAAATCAGGAAGTCTTAATGTCAAAGCTTTCAGCTTAGCCACTGTCCTCCATTGCCTCCTAAACTCTTGGAAATGAAATTTTCTTTTCTCAGAAACTTTAAATAAGAAAAAAAATGTAATTTAAGCAAGAAGAAAAAGTCAAAAGTAGAAATTAATGAATTAAAAAATTCAAAATATACTTACTAAAGCTTTAATTATACTATTTTTGAAGTGTGGACAATAATTAGTATATAGTTAATTATAAAATAATGGTAATTAGCAATATTACTGCCAGTAAAAATAACAACAATGCAAGAGCTAATTGTCATGCAGAATTTACTGTGTGCTAGCCTCTGGACTAAATATTTCATATATAGTATACCTCCAATTAATCTTCACAATTAACTTTTATGATAATGATGCTCTAGGAGTACCCATTTCACAGATGAAGAAACCAAGTCTTAGAGAATTTAATTAAATTGCTTAAGTTCACCCAATTACTAAGTGCCTCCATCAAGTTTTGAACTCATGTCTGCTTGATTCTGGGACCCAAATTTGTAATGATTATATATGCAGCTGCTCACAGAAAACAAGTATCTAAAACTAAGAATGAAAAAGACACAGGTAAGATGTGAATAAATGAAGAATATTGTAATTTGCAAGAGAACGTTAAGAAAATTCTTGTGGCACAAGCTTAAATTTCTATTAAACGACTGATCTTTGCAGGAAAATGTAATTGACACAAGTTGACATAACAAGTAGTTTATAAATCCAACAGCCATGAAAAAAGTAGCTGCTGTTTAAAAACAAAATGAAAACAAAGCCTTAAATGAAAGAACCAGGCCTAGACAATTCTATAGGCAAATTCTGTCGGGTTTAAGAGGCAGATAATTCTGTTACCCTGTCTTTGCAACCAATCAAACAAGCATTATGGAACAAGATAGACAAATGGAGATAGCATTATGGAAGATCGCATGATGGCCATTCCATAAACAATGATTGTATATAAGGATGACTTCAGCTAAGTTCTACATGAGTAACGGGGTTGAGAGGAAGTCTATTTTATTTATTTATTTATTTATTTAATGTTTATTCATTTTTGAGAGACAGAGAGTGACAAAGTATGAGTGGGGGAGGGGCAGAGAGAGATGGAGACACAGAATCCAAAGAAGGCTCCAGGCTCTGAGCTGTCAGCACAGAGCCTGATGCGGGGCTCGAACTCACTGATCAGGAGATCATAACCTGAGATGAAGTTGGACGCTCAACCGAGCCACCCAGGTGCCCCTGTAATTCTATTTTAGATGCTACTACTAGGATAGCCCTTTCTAAGCAGGTGATACTGTTACTGGAGTAAAAATGTGTAAGACAAGAAGCAACTGGACGTGATAAGGAGAAGCAGCATTCAAAGCACAGAGAATAAGAAGGAAAATAGTGAGGCAGGAATGTATACAACATGAACAAGAAATAGACGAACAAAAAAAATATTCACAGTGAAATGCAAAGAAGATGTACAAGAAAACCGAGCGAACTGAAAAAAGTATTTATAGTGAAGGTGTGGACAGTAATGAGGTATTTTGGAGAGGCAAGTTCAGTAATCCAAGTGATGCATGATGGCAGGTGTGATGGTGGTAACAGAGAAGACGGTGGGATGTGGAAAGGTTTGAACTATATCTGGAGATACTCATATTCATTATACATGTATAATACATATCCTGTATACATGTGTCTATATGTGTATTATTTAACTTAATGTGGTCAAGGAGGTATAATTAAATATAAAATAAAATTCTCATTCTATAAGTGGTTTGATACGATGCTATGAAATATAATAAAAGGCTTTATTAGAAACTGAGCCTGGGATAAGAGATATGGTTGTTATTATTTAAAATGTTTTTTTAATGTTTACTAATTTTTGAGAGAGAGAGAGAGAGAGAGTGAGAGAGCGAGCGAGCAAGATAGAGTGTGAGTGGAGGAGGGGCAGAGAGAGAGGGAGACACAGAATTCAGAACAGGCTCCAGGCTCTGAGCTGTCAGCACAGAGTCCAATGCGGGGCTTGAACCCACAAACTGCGAGATCATGACCTGCGCCAAGTCGGATGCTTAACTGACTGAACCATCCAGGTGCCCTGAGAGTTACGGTTATTATAATGAAAAGATGCTTCTTTATGAAGTAAAATAATTGTATAGTATTTCAATCCACCTTGATGATCTCCATTAGCACTTAGGTGAGCATGAACAAGTTTTTTAATAAAGCACACAGACCAAAGTGCTTGCTCAATCTTTCTAAACAACGTTATGGCTCCATTTCCCACTGGAATCATAAACCAGCTAATAACAAATTTAGGTACACACAGCAGCTGCTATTAACTCTCCCCTCTGACTTCATTCAAATTTCATTTCACAGATTTTTCACAATCATGAGAAGCATGTATTATAGTAGAGGGAGCAGGGCGATAGGGTCAGAAACTCCAGATCCACGTTACCTCTGCTGCTAACCAGTAAGGGATGCAGAGTCTAGTTTATTCACCTGCAAAGTGAGAATCTCAATGCCTGTTCTACAGGTGGTCACCTAATTGTGAGAAGAAAATTAGTTAAGTGATGTGAAAGGAATTTTGGAAATTTTAAGATGTTAGGATTTGGTTATTCTGTAATAAGTTATCCCTCTTGGAAGTACATGAGTTTAATGCACTGATATCAAATTAAATAAAAGTCATTAGAGTCAATTCATGTTTATAGGATCTGCATTGGCTTCTGAGCAGGGGTGGGTCTATGATATAATGATCAGGTTGGATCACAAGTAAACTGCTACCAACACACAGATGGGCCCAAGGGCCTCCTTTCTAAATTGTGGGTGTGGGATCTCTAAGTCTCGAAGTTCAAATGAATCTTTGAGTACAGGAGATCAGTAACTCAGCTGAAATCAAGACACTGCTTTTTCCACAATTCATTCGTTTGTGTGAGTAGCCTCAATAAAAATTCTTCCCTTACCTAAATCTTCTAAAAGTCGACTTCTTTCCCATTAGGGTTGTTTAAGAATTCAGAATACCAGATTAAAAGGGATTACTTAACCCAAACTGAAAAGCCATCCTACTTAAACTGTATCCAATTATATAAGTTATAGGCATTCCCTTTCAGCAGGGCAGGAAGAAAGGTGCTGTTAAAAACTCAAAAATAACTTGCAAAGGAAATATACAGAAAGGAATTAAAAAGAAAGAAACATACGTAAGGCCAAATCTTACCAGCTAGTTAAAGATGCTACTTGTTTCTTAGGACTGAACTAGAAATTTTAAAAGATTCTTACATTGAGTAAACATTTCTTCCTAACCACAGTGCAGTCCTTTAAAGCCTCTCCTCAATTTCTTTAAAAAGGTAATTGATGTGTTCATGGAAATCTGATCTAGTGGGATCATTAAGTATTATAATTAAATGAATAAGAAAAAAAATTCCCAGTTATATATGCTGACGTAAATTTTTTACTTTAGGTTTAAACTTATACAAATAATTAAATTAACTGTTAATACATAATTTTTGGTATTACAGTTATTTTTCAAACAATGTTACCAAAATGCTGATTAATTTAATTTAATTTTATTTTTTTTTAATGTTTTATCTATTTCTAGGAGAGAGAGAGAGAGACAGCGTGAGCAGGGGAGGGCCAGAGAGAGAGGGAGACACAGACTCTGAAACAGGCTCCAGGCTCCGAGCTGGCAGTCAGCACAGAGCCCGACGCGGGGCTCGAACCCACGAACCGCGAGATCATGACCTAAGCGAAAGTCGGACGCTTAACCGACTAAGCCATCCAGGCGCCCCAATGCTGATTAATTTTAAATGTTCTGGACAATTGTACATGCCTCTGACCATGAGTAAGCACATTCATTTGTTGGAAAGTTTTGTGTGTTATCTAATACCAGATGCACTTATCAGGTAATATTTATTTTATTATGCCTTGACGGTAAAGGAGGAAAATTAGATAATTAGTTTTTTAAAAAAGAGTTCATGGTCACATAAAATCACTATTAATGCAGTCTTTTTAGTGTAGCTCAAGTCTGGTGAGAAGTGACATTCACAAGCATAATACTCTCCAAAACTGTCTAGAAAATATTTAATTACGTTGAACCAACCCATAGTTAAAACAGGAAATCTAATTAACAACTACATAATAGCCCATTACTTAGATATTCCAACAAAATGTTGCATAATCTTTGAAGAATGAAAGTCATCAAAAACAGATCTTCTCTAACATAGTTATCTTTTATATTATTCCAAGCCTCTCATTATTTCATTCTGTCATCTTCTAACAGAACCCAATTTATATCCTGGTACAGAAAATTCATGAGACACATGCAAGGATTCAGTTTAACTCTGAATCCTTAAGTTAACTGAATCCTGGAGTTAACTCTTCTAGAAAACACCAAACATTAGTATTTTCCCAGAGAATAAGAATTCTCCGACCCTTATCTGTCATAGTGTTTCAGTATAGTTTTCAAAGTACCCTGATGCGTACTGTTCCATATGCTTTTCATAGCCTTCTAAGTGATGGAGTCCATGTACATATTGTCATCTTTGACTTACAGCAAAGAATCAGATTCAGAGATATCAGGTGTCTTTTCTCCTAAGGACACAAAACTCTGAAATTGCAGAGTCAGCTCAGCACTCGTATTTTTGTGATTAAAAGGAGCAATCTCAGGCTAGTCACAGAATTTCCTTGGAGTTCCGTCTTTCGCTAGGAAAAATGCAGAGGTCAGTCAAGATGACCTTCCTCTTCCCTTGCAGCTCTATGATTCTATGAGCGACAATCCTCTAGAGCACACTGCTGTATCCCTAATACTTAGGTATTAGGGTACCTTGTTTTGTTAGCATGAACCTTTCTTATTGGTTTTATGGATCCCTATTCTTTTCCTCTGTGAGCAGTACTCAAAGTGTGGTTCATAAATGCAGGGGGCCTAAGACCTCTTCAGAGGGGTGGTGAAGTTAAACTATCAGAATAAAATTTTAAAATTATTTGTCTTTGGGGCATCTGCATGGCTCAGTTGGTTAAGTGTCCCTTGATTTTGGCTCAGGTCATGACTTCACAGTTTGTGAGATGGAGCTCTGCATCCGGCTCTGCACTGACAGCCAGAGCCTGCTTGGGATTGTCTCTTTCCCTCTTTCTGCCCCTTTGACCTTCACATGCACGCACACATCCTCTCTCTCTCAAAATAAATAAATATTTTAAAAAGTTATTTGTTTTTCTCACACTGTGAAAAAGACAAACAGTTTGTACTGACTGAATGAAAGCAATAATGGGTCAATCAATCATGGGCACCTTAGTACCAAATCAAAGCAGTGGTACCAAAGTATGCAAGAAGGCGTTATTTTCTTCATCACCTAGCATGACCATACAAACAAACGTAATAATACAAACAAATTAACAACAAAATGCCAGTTTCAAGAATGTCCTTGATGGAGCAGTAAAAAATATTAATTTTCTTAAATAGCAATTCTCGAGTGCACATTTTAATAGTTTGTGGCAAAATTGGAAGTATGGATAAAGCACTCTGTTGTATGCTTAAGTATGATGGTTTTCACAAGAAAAATGACTTGGGTGATTGAACTGTGAGCCAAATTAATTTCTTTTTTTACACGGAACACCATTTCTACTTGGAAAAATAGCTAACAGAAAACTATGAAGTGAAACTGTCATTTCAAAGAAAACAAATTACAGTATTTGTTACCAATGATAAATTGAAGCTTTCAAGTAAAAAATCAGAAGTCTGAAAAACTTGTATCCACCACAGTGGGCTGGAAAGTTTCTTGATATTTAAAAACTTCTCTGATGAGATCAGTGGTAATATTAACAGATGTAATTCTTTTTAAATATTGTGCGATGAAATGTGTCGACATTTAGAATATTTTTGTAACTCAATGAGCCAACATTTTCCAAATGACTAATGCAAGAGTAAAAGATCCATTCAAAGTGCAAGTAAACCAATGGATTTTAAGATAAGAGAGTATGAAAAGTTCATTATTGTGGTTTCAAACCAGCGGACACCCAGACTAATTTCTCATTTGTTTTGCTCAAGTTCTTTCCCATTTCTACAATTCTCTCTCATTTTCTTTGTGTCTCTGTATTGTTCTCATTCCTTAAAGTCGATCAAAGCTTGGTTATAGGCGGTACTAAGAAATATGCATTAATTTGTGTTATAAGCCAAATCTTTCAAATCTCAACTCAAGAAATAAACAAGTATTTATTGCACATTTCCTATAAGATATTGAGGGTTCAGAGGTGCATGGAAAATACTTTCTTTCTGGAGCAAGCAGATTCCCCCTGCACACTCTCTACCTGGAAAGGCCCTGAGGCAGCCCAACTGGCTGTGGTCTTTTACCTCACTGTGGGCAGCATGTACTTGAAGCCCATCAGTTCTTATATACTTCACAGCTCAGGGAGACTGCAAGCCCTTTGAGCATCTGCTAGATTGAACACCTGCTAGGTTCTAGCACAATGAAGAATTCACTTGCTTCCTTGCCCACAGTTTAAAAAAGAACATTTAAAAATTTTTAGTTGTTTTTATGTAAATTTTTGCATTTATTTGTATCCATCTTTATTTAAAAAGGAATCAAAACATAAAAAATTGTTAGGACAATATATATGTTTTACACATAATACTGCTTATGAATAAATTAGTTGACTCATACTGAATGAGGGCCTGCTCTACTTTTCTGTATTAATACGAAAAAAATGAAGCAACTTGGATAATTCATAAGCATCTCCAAAATGCACTAATGACACCTGCTAGAAATGCAAATAGCAACGAACTTTTTGATACCCTGACCACTGTGAGTGGCTCTTTCTTTTTTTGTTTTGTGAATCACAAACATCTGCTTTAGATCATTGCAGATAGGACACACTAAAAATATTTGCTGATTTGGGTTCAATTCTAAGACACATATACTATAAGGCAAATCTAAACTTGCCTCTACCTGGAGATATTCATATTAGTTTATTTCAAAAAAGAGAAAGCATTGTGCCAGTTTTTTTTCTGAATAAAATATATCTTAAAAGCTTTCTTTCTGTTTTCCAGCATATTTTAAGTAATAAAGTTGTCCTTAGGATGATTATAGCGCCACTTAAAGATAGAAGATTAAAGTAAGATTTAATTTACGCATTTTATTTTCATTTTTTTAATGTTTATTTTTGAGAGGGAGTGAGTGAGAGACAGAGAGACAGACAGGCAGAGCACGAGCTGGGGATGGGCAGAGAGAGAGGGAGACACAGAATCTGAAACAGGCTCCAGGAACTGATGTGTCAGCACAGAGCCTGACGCAAGGCTCGAACCCACGAGCTGTGAGATCATGACCTGAGGTGAAGTCAGAAGCCTAACCAACTGAGCCACCTAGGTGCCCCATATGCATTTTTATTGTTAAAGCTTTTTTTTTTTTTTTTAAACACTTGCCATATCCCATGAACCTCTGAGGTTTTCTGATACAGGGCTGACATTCAGCTTCCTAACAGAGGAAGATTTCAACAACGTAACCAAGCTCAGAAGGCATTTTTATTTCTACAGAAAAGAAACAAAACAATATAATACTTAAGTTAAAGGAGAGAGCTTGATTACAACTCTACAAATAGAACTTTATTACATATTTGAATCCCTAATCTGGCCTGCTTACATACAGAATTTAGATGTTCTGTTCTTTTTAAAAAATATCCTAGGCTCATTTGCAAATAAGCAAGTTAAGTTATATTTGAATTGGAATGTATGTTTAGCCCATTAAAGGATTAACCAGATAGTATTTAATAACAATAACAAAAGCTCACTGATTTAGAAGCTATCAGCATTTTCTCCTTTCCCAAATCCCTACTTTCAACTTCCGTAGGTGCTTTTCAGTATATTAGTCCTTTAGAGGCTGAATGAAATAGATTATATAATATAGTTATCTCCTCAGATGCTTAAGCATATTGTCCATGTTTAAGATGAAAATGGAAATAAAATTGCTATTGCTTTTTTACTAAATTCTCTCATTGCTTTCACATTTTAACATTAGATGTGCTCATCAGTGAAGGGCTTAAAATCAGTCAGCCACATGGGATGAATGTTTATGGAAACACCGCCTCAAATGTTAATGTAATACTGTGTAACAGAGCAATCCACAAAAATAGCCAGACTGTTAGGAATAAACACACATTGAAAGTCAAAGGGGTTTTCCTGTACCACTAGAGAATCACGTGAAATGATCGCTTCGGCATGCCAAGCACCACTGAATCCCCAGTCAATTCTTTATTACACACTATGGCTCTATAATCACCAGGACTGTAAAGGAGAGGACTTTCTTCATAAATTTCTTTGGAATTCCCATTTTTCCCTATTTGCATTCTTTGAACATCTAAGCACTTTCAGGACAATATTTATAAAAAGCCATAAAGCATGGGTTATGGTTACAATGATAATCTCCAAGGAAAGCATTAGCAAAAACATCAAGTGTGATTTTTCCCAAAGTGAACAGGAATGCAGTTGATTTCACCAATCCATCCTTCCAACACACCTAGGCCTCTTGCTGGTCCGTAGGTATCCTCAGGTGACCTGAAATGTTCTCCTTCAGTCCTGTCCTCACTTCAGGGCCCTTAAATCCTTTCTCCCTTATGAGGCTTTCAGGGGAGTGCCCAGCCNACTTATTCATGCCCTATTTTGGTTTGGATGCGACAGCAATTATTTAACTTTCCAGTTAAAATGTTAGTGTCCCACACGCTTTGCCCTCCCGGGCATTCAGTACCAAGACTTACCTCATGGAAAGAGCTTAATAAATATTAGGTTAGTAACATTGAGAGCAATAAAGCTGTGAAAGAAGCTACAGTTTATATTTAAAATAATGTGCTTAATAAGTGAGAGCAGAAGTACTATGGCATTCTGATTAGTAGTGCAAATCATGATTACAGAGACTAACTTCTGCCTCTGTGACCTCACAGAAACCTGACTGCAACTCTAGAGTCTCCTTTAAAAAGGAGCTCAGATGGTGGCAATCTAGTTGGGGTGGGGGTTGGACAATATGGCAGAAGATACGAGCGTGCCATATCACAGCTTCCCAGAGATCGTGGGAGCGTTGAGCCCGATGCTCATAGCAGGGACCTTAATAATAAATCTTTATACCAGTGTTTTTCTTCTCTACCTCTTATCCAAAGAATTCATTCTTTCATTTACTTGTTGACATAACATATGCCCAGAACTCGTGTAGGCACTAAATGTCAGGCATCTTTTTCTTAGGCCTCTTTCCTTCTGCCTAACATGCTGCTGTCATCTTGAAAGATTCCTATGCCCCTTGGAGGAATCATCCTATTCAACTGCACTGAACTTGACACCCACTCCATAACCAACAGCTAGAAGGGCCTCAATTCTAAAATCTTAAATTCCAAACTTCCACAGAAAGAATACGGCTTTCCTTCTTTCTATTTTCCTTTTATTCACTGGACTTGTCACTTGACACTCCTAGGCTATCCAGAACAACTCTATCACTATATCTTTTAGTAGCTTTTATCCCCACCACCCCCCCCG
>NW_027527569.1:594994-630406 GCF_008692635.1 Crocuta crocuta
TGCAATATAACTGACATTCAACTTTGTATTAGTTTAAGGTGTTTAGCAAAATGATTTGACAGATGTATATATTGTGACATAATTACTGTAGTAAGTTTAGTTAACATCCATCACCTTACATAGCTACAAAGGTTTTTGTTTTGTTTTGCTTTGCTTTTGATGATAAGAACTTTTAAAGTCTACTCTCTTAGCAACTTTCAAATATACAAAGTAGTATTGTTAACTAGAGTCACCGTGCTATATAGTACATCCCCAGAATTTACTTATCTTATAACTGGAAAGCTGTACCTTTTGATCACCTCACTCATTTCCCATACCCTTCACCCCCATCTCTGGCAATTTGTTCTCTATGAGTTTAGTTTTCTCAGATTCCACATATAAGTGTGGGTATTTGTCTTTCTCTATATGACTTATTTCATATAGCATAATGTCCCTAAGGTCCAGCCATGTTGTTGCAAATGGTAAGATTTCATTCTTGTGTGTGTGTGTGTGTGTGTGTGTGTGTGTGTGTGTGTGTGATGTTTTCTTTATTCATCCATTGATAGACACTTAGGTTGTTTCCATGACTTGGCTGTTGTGAATGAATGATGTTGCAATAAACATAGGAGCATACGTATTTCTTTGAGACCCTGATTTCATTTCCTTTCAGTATACATCCAGAAGTGGGAATGCTGAATCATATGGTACTTCTATTTTTAATTCTGGGGGGAACCTCCATACTGTTTTCCGTAGTAGCCACACCGATTTATATTCCTACTAACAGTGCACAAGAATTTGTTTTTCTTTACATCCTTACCAACACTTGTTATCTCTAGTCTTTTTGATGGTAAGTCTTTCTAACAGGTCTGAAGTGATCTCTCCTGATGGTGGGGATGTGCATTTCCCTGATGATTAGTGACGTTGCGCACTTTTTCATGTACCCAATGTCTATCTGTAGATCTTCTTTGGAAAAATGTCTCTTCAGTTTCTCTGCCCATTTTTAATTGGATTGTTTATATCTTTGCTATTAAGTTGTAGGAGTTTCTTCTATATTTTGAATATGAACCTCCTATCACATACATGATTTGCAAATATTTTCTCCCATCCCATGGGTTGCCATTTCATTCTGTTCGATTTCTTTGCTGTCCAGAAACTTTTCAGTTTGACGCAGTCCCATTTATTTATTTTTTATTTTGTTTTCAAATTGCTGCTTTCCATTCCTCTAGTAAATGCTTTTTAATGTACCAAATTTGTGCCGTATACATCTTACCTTCTCAGAAAAACATCAAGAGCCAAACATTCATCTTTTTCCTGAAATCATTCTTTTGAGGCACTCAAGGATTTCTGCATAAAGCAGGCATAGTGAAGAGATGTGAATTCCAATGATCTTTTCTTCCCTTTTTTTCCTTTTCAATTCTCAGAACTACAGCTTACAAAACAAGTGATGTGAGTTTCAGGGTCATGACAATTGTTCATTGTGTGTTGCTTCCCTTATTATTATTTTTTAACAAATTGATTTTCTAAAAATATATTTATTTTGAGAGAAAGAGATAAAGCACAAGTAGGGGAGGGGCAGAGACAGAGGGGGAGAGAGAGAATCACAAGCGGGCTCCATGCTCAGAGCAGAGCCTGATGTGGGCCGTGATCTCACAACTGTGAGATAATGACCTGAGTCAAAAATCAGAGTCAGACGCTTAACTGACTGAGTGACCCAGGTGCCCCTGGGTTGCCACCTTTCTATTTAAAGTGAAAAGTTCTCATTCAGTCAACACACATCCTTTATGCATAAGCGAGTTCTAGAAATACAACTATGGATAAGACATTTGCACTAGCCTCAGTCCAAAGAAAAACACATGAAAACAACACCAGATTATAATTATTTCCAATAAAATGTGTGAATATCTCCCAAAGGTAGTAATAGGAAGGACATGGGTGTTCCTGCTATGGTGATTAGGTTACAGAAGGCATTAGATTTTAACTGTGTCAGAAAATTGTTCAGAACAAATATAATTTTGCTTGCCACAGGGAGCAAAAGAAAAGCAGTCAGAAAAAGATATCTTATTGAAATACATTTGGAATTTTCTCATGATACTACAGTGACTCTGATGATTTCTTTCAGTCAGTACCAATAGACCTCATTATGACAGCCATTAGAACCACAGCAACACAATCGCATGCTTATTGAAAAAAAAGTAAAAATTAATCATACTTAATTGACATCTTGTTGCTACCATAGCCAAATATGGAGGGAATAATTGGCTTTACTTTCTGTACTTAATCAAAACTTCTCTTAAATTAACTATAATCTAAGACTCTGAACTGTGACAGCAACCGTGCACCTGGCTCCCCTCGCCCCCCACTGTTTGCTCCTGTATATGATTCTGTGCACCGTTTCACAACTCATAAAGAGAATGCCGCTGGTTCTTTTATTTATGCAAACTTTTCATTTTTCATTAACTCACGAAAATAAATAAGGAAATGTTCCCTAACTCTTTTCAGCTTCTGGTAAGAGCACAGAAACCTTAAAGGTGACAGGAATTCTTGTTAAAAATGATTTTCCTAAGAGTCTTCCAGTTTCTCAGAGGTACTCTGAGCCAGAGGCTGATTGAGCTGGATAGAGAAACATAATTCATAGACCTCCCTAAACTCTCCTGTACTTGCTAAACAACAGGATGGGGGATAGAGGAACACTGATACTGGGTATATAGCAAGATGTAGCAAAAGCTTTGGAAATTGTCAATGTTTAGTACTCTGGTCTTACTGTATCTCATAAGCTTATCAAAGCTCTATGACCAATGATAGGATTCCGCATTGAGCTGAAGAGAAAAGTACTGGACACAGGGACCGTGGTCTCTCCAGAAGAACAGTGGAATGGGAGAGGTATTATCACCCGAATGTACAGCGACCAAGGGCAGGAACAACTGACTTGGGCGTGTGGGGAAATCTCAGTAAGATCCAATAATAATTTTCTCATTAGAAGATAAAGGGTGGTTCAGTCAGTTACCGTCCAACTTTAGCTTAGGTCACGATCTTGTGGTTCGTGGGTTTGAGCCCCGAGTCGGGCTCTGTGCTGACAGCTAGCTCAGAGCCTGGAGCCTGTCTTTGGATTCTGTGTCTTCCTCTTTGTCTGTCCTTTCCCTGCTAGTGTTCTCTCTCTCTCTTTCAAAAAAAAAAACAAACATTAAAAAAAGGAAGATAAAGGCAATTAAACAAACAAAAACACAGATACCATGAGAAACACAGATGATACAAGAAAAAGAATAGTGTCCTAAGTACGAGGAACACTGAAAATGACTTACTAAAGAAACCAGAATTAATAGAGGGAAGAAGGTTCAGCCAGTTCGGTGCATATCCATTACAGAAAGGTGAAAGCCAAGAAAAGATAAAAAGACAAGTATACTGCATTCTAGAAAAACATATAAAGAGTGAAAAAAAAGTGGAATATATCAAATGAGGAAAAATCGTAACTAAAATTCCAAAAGAAAAACTGAAGTCCACACTGAAAATAAACCGAAGAAGCAGCATTGCATTAAACTACATGAATGAAGAGCTTTAGAGGTTTGCATATACAATAGGTAAGGACAAAGGGATGGAAATGATGATAAAATATAAGTATAGAGACTGTGAGCTCTATAAACCACAATGACTGGTCTTTTTAAAGATATAATTTTAAGAAATGTTTCCTTAGGAAAAAAATGCTGTTTTAAGGGCTCAGCACTCAACAAAAATTATCAAAATCTATACAGTTTTGTTTTTGAACTTGAAAAAATTATTCTCAAAACCATTAAGAAGTATGAACAGGAAGAACACTTAATAAAAGGCAATTATGTTTAATTAGGTATTAAATTAGTTTAATTAGGTATTAAAATATATAATATAATGTTAAAGTAACTAAATTGGTGTGGTAGTAGGGTGGGAACTGACAGGGAGCTAAATGAACAAACAATATACACATGAAAAGTAAATACATAATAAAGGAAGCATCAGAAACTGAAGAGTCAGAGATACTCAACAAACATTGGGAAGTTGATTTTTTTTCCACTTAGAGCCTCACCTCGCTCCATGCCCAACAGCCTTTCCAAATATCCTGAATAAATGTAGAAAACTGAGGTATAAATTGATATTGATTCCCAGCAGTATAATGAACTGGATCAACAGATTAGCCCTCATGCTACAGAATACTTAAAAGTATTAAGTAAACACATTCCCCCTCACAGACTCATGAAGACACACAGCCCTAAAATTAACAAGAGTAGAGGTACTGAGCTGTCTGGAAAATAAGGATCATCTCTGAGACTCAGAAATCAGAAAGGCTGAATACAAAGACATGATCTGTCTGACAGGGCATGAGCTGTCCCATCAGGAGAATTTGCCAGTCCTTGCTGAGGAACATCTTGGGTTTCACCTGGCTACCTCATACAGGGGGAAGACAAAGTTTGAAGACTGGACGAGGTGCGATTTTAGAACTGAGGCACCCATGTAAGGCTGAAGCCATCAGAAGTCATTGTGAGTATGCAAACTGCAAGAAAAAGCCCACAGACTCAAAGAGCTAAAGTGTGAATTCCTACTTGCTTCACCTGGTCCCCAGTGGATGGGTGAAAAGGGCAAGGACTTTCTAAACATTTGGATTGAGAAACATATGTTGGAGATGCAGTTCACATCTATTGTAAACATTGTAAGATGGTCTTATTAAGCTACATAGTCATAGGTTATAAAGCCATTTTGTATACGATACTTTTTCTGAGAGGCTAGGGAAAGGATGTAGAGATCTCAGACTCCCTTTCATTTTCTATTATCCATAGAATATAAATCCATGTAATATAAATTATATTACATTGTGATTATATATACATTATTTATAATCACGCTCATCACATGTGCACTCCTTAATCCACATGTATTTTATATATAAAATTAAATTAGAGGCGCCTGGATGGCTCAGTTGGTGAAGACTCCAACTTTGGCTCAGGTCATGATTTCGCAGTTTGTGAGTTCAAACCCCGCATTAGGCTCTGTGCTGACAGCCAGAGCCTGGAGCCTCTTTTAGATTCTGTGTCTCCCCCTCTCTCCGCCCCTCCCATGTTCATGCTCTGTCTCTCAATAATAAATAAAAATGTTAAAATTTTTTTTAAAAAAATCAAGTTAAAACCATTGCCTTTAACTTCTTTCCTCAAATGTGGCAAGAACTGGGGGGATGCATTCAGGCATGGTCACTGATAAAAACATAACAGTAAATATACTCTAATATATTCACTGCATAATTTAAATTCTGGAATCAAAAACATTTAGTCAAATTACTGATTTCTGTGTTTTTAGTGTTTTGTGTTTACCCCCTCATTCTTTAACATAAAGATATCAATTTGCAATACAGACTCCTGAATTCATAACAGAAATTTAGAGAGCTGGAAAAGTTTAATCAATTCATGGAGAAATAACTAATCTAGATCTTGAAGACGAAGAAAATTAACCCCACTGTATCCACTCATTGCTGGAAGGCTTCTGTTATGTTTTTAATGGTTTGGAAGATGTTTCACTGTGACTTTTCAATGTAGCAGAGAGCCTTTGTTTGCAGGTGTAAAAATAATCGGAAATTCCAAATCTAAATTTTAGGACATCCTTTGTGATCATAAACTGTTCTTAAAGAGTTATTAATATGATTCACAAACCTATGGCTAGGGATTGTGTCAAGAAAAAGACAAAGACAAACAGATTCATGAACCATTCAAACAAGCACCAGTAATGTTGCTATGCTTTGTATGGGCATCTGCTCTATGTTACCCTTGAGACATTCTCCAAACTAAAATGGTGAAAAGGCCAGAAAAGTGGGTTGATCATGATGCAATATGTGTGAAGAGTACCCATAAACCACATGTTGGATTGGCTGCTATCCTAAATCTTTGATTCAACTGTCTGGGATTAAAAAAAAATACACTTCCCATCATACAGCAACTTCATGGCTCAGAGTACTAAATTTTCCAAAGATGCTAAACTAGTTAATAATTAGAATAGTGGGACACCTCAGTTGCTCAGTCGATTAAGCATCTGACTTTAGCTCAGGTCATGATCTCACGGTTCTTTACCTTGAGCCCTGTGGACTCTTTGCTGTCAGCACAGAGTCTGCTTGGGATTCTCTCTCCCTCTCTCAAAAATAAACAAACATCAACAAAAAATAATAGTAACTAGAAAAGAACCCAGGGTTTCCAACTGGCATTCAGTTCTCTTTCTAACTACTTTGTCAATTCTATTATAACTGTCTGCACTAATGATCAAATCATGAATAAATTAATAATTAGCTGTAAACTGTCAGCTTATCATTTTTGAGAAATCATAAGATAATTGATTTTAGTAGTTTGTGTTGCTTTGTCACAGCCTTTTCAGATATGGCTTCTGAGATTAGGGTACAGGGGCCCTTATAACACTCACAAGTATATAGTAATGTATGCCCTTTAGTGAGAAATCATCCTGCTTTTTATCTCTATCATGAACTAGGTAGAGAGTCACATGGTTAGTCTAAATCACTTGTTCTTTAATAGCTTCGAAAAAGAATAGTCTGACTACATCTTTACAACTTTCTACTTGGTTTTTTTCTCAACAAGCCTGTAGCTTTGAACTGAAACAGAAAAAAATGGTAATTAAAATTACCAAACATTTAATGAGAATATTATGGTAATAGAGAAATTTTTTCAAAGTAAAGGTATCTTTAATCTAAAGATATTTATTTTTAGACAAAAATAAGACAAAACTTCCAGTGTTAACTTCTCAGCAAAATCATCTGAGTGAAAGCCGTAGTTTGCAGAAATACTGGGATGGTGTCTTACTTTTTTTTTTTTTTAACTTTATTCATTTCCAGTAGACAGAGAGAGCAAGCAGAGGAGGGGCAGAGAGAGAGAGAAAGGAGTGAGAGTGAGAGTGAGAGAGAGAGAGAGAGAATGACAAGCAAGTTCTGCACTGCCAGCACAGAGCACAATGTGGGGCTGGAATTCATAAAACACATGAGATCATGATGTGAGTCGAAACCAAGAACTAGATGCTCAACTGACTGAGCCACCCAGGTGCGCCATTACTTTCTTTTTTTTTTTTTTTTTGAAGTTTTTATTTAAATCCCAGTTAGTTAACATACAGTGTAATTTTTGTTTCAGGTGTACAGCATAGTGATTCAACACTTCTAACAACATCTGGTGCTCATTGCAAGTGCACTCCTTTTTTTTTTTTTTTTAAGGGTTAGATTTTTTTTCTCCCTTTTTTTAAAATGTTTATTTATTTTTGAGAGACAGAGAGACAGGAGACAGAGAATAAGCAGGGGAGGGTCAGAAAAAGGGGGAGGCACAGAATCCGAAGCAGGCTCCAAGCTGTCAGCCCAGAGCCCGATGCAGGGCTCAAACTCACAGACTGTGAGATCATGACCTGAGCTGAAGTTGGACACTCAACGGACTGAGCCACCCAAGTACCCGCAAGTGCACTCCTTAATCCCCATCACCTATTTAACCCATTCCCCCAGCCACCTCCCCTCTGGTAACCATCAGTTTGTTCTCTATAGCTATGAGTCTGTTTCTTGGTTTCTCCATCTATGTCTCTTTTTTTCTCTCTTCGATCGTTTGTTTTGTTTCTTAAATTTCACATATGAGTGAAATCATACGGTATATGTCTTTCTCTGATGACTTATTTCTCTTAGTATTATACTCTCTAGCTCTATTCACGTCATTGCAAATGGCGAGATCTCATTCTTTTTTATGGCTTCATAATATTCCATTGTATGTATATACAACATCTTCTTTATCCATTCTTTAGTTCATGGACACTTGGGCTGTTTCCATAATTTGGCTATTGTAGATAATGCTTCTATAAACATCATGATGCATATGTTGTCCCTTTGAACTAGTATTTTTCTAATTTTTGGGTAAATTCCTAGTAATGCAATTGCTGAATTACTTTAAATAGTCACCACTTACATGCTACTCAACCTTAAAGTATTTATCTGAACTAAGCACAGTGTCCAAAACATCAATAGGTTTCTAAAAGGCTGGTTTTTTAAAAAAAATTTCATGTTTATTTATTTATTTTGAGAGGGAGAGAATTAGAGGACACAAGTGGGGGAAGAGCAGAGAGGGAGAGAGAGAATCCCAAGCAGACTCCAGCTGTCAGCACAGAGCCCGATGTGGGGATCGAACTCACTAACCATGAGATCATGACCTGAGGTGAAATCAAGTGTCAGACTGAGCCATCTAGGCACCCCAAAGGCTAAGTAATTTTTAAATCAACATCCCACCACCCCAGAAACTTGTGATAGTCAGTTCTGTGAAAATCAACCTCAAAACAGAAAAGAACATGATACTTAATGTCTCTAAAAGATAATCAGAATTTACATCCCCACCCCTATGCTCTCTTCGTTTTCCTCTCCTTCTTGCCAAAAAGGCTTAGGTTTCTCTCAGAATTTTAACCATTCCTGCTACTGGTGCATAGTTCAATGACCATAACCCCTACTGAAGGGACTGGAGGAAACAAAACCAAAAGTGAACATCTTAAGGATTCATGCCAAAGTCTCCAGCTCACAAAGGCCCTGTTCTCAGTCTGCTTGCCAGAAAGACCTGGTTCTGTCCAAACTCTGTTATTCGCAAGCACTGTATACTTCCTTGAGTGGGGCTGCTCTTGGATCGAATCTGGGAGATAAAAGAGAAAGAGAAAAAAAGAAAACATATTCTATACATTTTTTCCTTCAAGTTTCGTCCTCCTGAACAATTCACATACTATTGTTTGTACATTTCAGAGTCCTAATGTAGTTGTTTATGGTATTTCTTTTCAAAATTTTAAGTTTTAATCAGTAGGAGATAGACTGTAATGATGTATCTCATTTCATCCAGCACCGTAAGTCTCATTTTGGAAGGCAGCTGTGCTCACACTATCCCACCAATGCAAAGTAAGTCACATTTTAGATTATGAACTTTAAGAATTTAAATATGATTCATTATGCAAAAGCAAAATCATAAAGCAAGAAAAATATGTTTTCTGGCCTCCCATGACAAATCTTTCAGCCCTCTTCATTTGCTCAGTGCCATAGTCAACACAAGGAAATTCAGACATTACCAGACCTATTTGGCATCTCTTCAAAGTGTTTCTAAAATATTTGTCCAATGTTTATATTGAGGAGAAAGAGTAAACAACAATCTTTGTGGTTATCTATGCCTGTCTTCCATGGAAAATAATTTAAAGACCATTAGGTCACAAACATAAAACTTGAAAAACTGCTACTGAGGATGGTTCTAATATCATTCGGTTTTATAAATGCATATTAATGTCTGAGGAATTTTGTTATTTTAAGCTCTGTATCTTGTTGAATGGTAATAATAACAGCAGATAACAGCCACTGGGCACTTATAGTGTTTGCTAAATGCAAATATGGATTATTTAATGAGACCCACAAAAACTGTATGTGATAGATACTATTGCTGTCAATATTTAAAAGAAGAATAATTTAGGTTTAATGCATTATTATTTGTATTTTATTTAATCCTTAAATATATAATATTTATTTCTAAAAGATAAGGACTTTCTAAAAACATTACCACAGGGCGCTTAGGTGGTTCAGTCAGTTGAGCGTCCAACTTTGGCTCAGGTCATGATCTCACGGTTGGTGGGTTCAAGCCCTGAATAGGGCTCTGTGCTGACAGCTCAGAGCCTGGAGCCTGCTTTGGATTCTGTGTCTCCCTCTCTCTCTGTCCCCCCCCCCCCATGCTGTGTTTCTCTCTGTCTCGATAATAATAAACTTTAAAAAAATAAATGAAAATATTACCACAATAATATTCTCACATCTAAAAACTTTAATAATTTGTTAATATCATCATATACAGTGTTCAACTTTCCCCAAGTGTCTCATAATTTATATATTATCTAGTATAAGTATACAAATAAGTATATTCAAATAAGTATACAAATAAGTCTCATATGTAGCAGGTATTGGCAAGCCCTTTTGGTATAGTACCATAGGGCAAATATTTGATATTTTATAGGCCATATGGTCTCTGCTGCAACCAGCCAATGGTGCTGTTTGGGTGAAAAGCAGCCATAGACTAGTCATAAATGAATAAACAAGGCTGTGTTACAATAAAACTTTATTTACAAAAGCAGGTGGCAGGCCATATTTGACCCACAGACCACAGTTCATTAATCTTGCATATACAGAGATAGGTTAATATGCCTCTTAACTCTCTTAACATATAGATTCTTTCTCCCCCAACCCACTGTCCACTTTCTCATTATAATGCAGTCTTTCTGTTGAAGATGATATGATGAGTTATTTTTCCTGCTCTCTTCTGTATTGCCTATAAATTTGTAATTAATTCTAAGGGCCTTCTAAGGGTTTGATTTGTTGACAGAAGAAACCACTTCAGAGATCACATGCCATTTTAACCATGCATATGATTCCAAAGCTCAGGCTCTTAGCCACAATGATTTAGTTTACCCTTGAAGACTTCCCTTAGAAAGTTCTAGCCTATGTGTGGCAAATGCCCTAGTTAACTTTCAACTTTGTTGTCAGTTGAGCTCTTAATAAGCAGTAGCTTCAAAGAGTAATTCAGCAATGTAGAAATGTTTATAGGTCAATAGTGTATTTTGGAGAACTTTACAGCTTGTTTCACCCATACCTAGTATTTAACTATTTGCATCAAAAACACCAGTAAAGGAGAAACAGCAATAATTTAAAATATAGCTCATTATCAGGAATTTCCCAAGTTCTTGTTAAGCAATCCAAGATAAAAAAGGCAAAGCCGGTGCTGAGAACCCCTAATCTCTATATTGTGCACCTGAGCAGTTTGCTGCAAACTGTGCTCCCTAATGGATTGATTGCTGACTAAGCCAGGCTTCCTAGATATTAGATATGATCAAAATATGAATAATTTCAGAAAATAATGTGGTTCCCCTCTCAAGCAAAATAAGTCAGCTGTTTCTTGCTCAGAGCTATGACTACTTTTCTCTTTATTTTATTAAAAAATGCTTATTTTGTTGTTACATTTTGCCCTGATATAGAAAATTAGTTTACTTTGGAGAAAGTATGTACAAACTCATTGCAAATTCAGAATGTTTAATTTGCATGTTCTATTTTTATAAATGAATTGCTTAGCTTTTATTTTACTTAACAAGTTAAATAGACATCTGAATAGTAAAAATGCTCCCTGATGTAGGCAGCAAAGTTTTTGAGTTTTATTCTGCTAATATGCTTTTCTTCCAATTAAAAAAAATATATTTTCATGTAGAAATTTCATCTACTTTGTAAACATTGGGTTTCTGAAGTATTTGAGTATGTATATAATATTCTAAATTCAGATTTCATCCCATCCTTATCAATATTCCAAAAGCATTATTCATTTTTAATAGCTTGGCTACTATACCCAAAAACATGCTGATTCAACAGAAGTATGAACTGTATCTAAGAAAAATATATTTCTGTAAAAAAGCCATTAAACACTGAGGTTTCATTTTAAATCAATATAGTTCTTATACTCAGGGAGAATTTTTACTTTAGAATATGTTTTATATTTTAATTCTGAAATATTCATCAACAATATTTTACAAGTGCAAAAATAATACATAGCATTTGAGTCCCCATACTGTATATTTTCAATGTTCATTAATCATATTCACTTCAGATTCTGTTATTTTTAAAAGATATTTTAAAAGTACCAACAATATTCGCAAATCAGTGTGATGCATCACATTAAAAGAAAGGATAAGAACCATACGATCCTGTCAATAGATGCAGAAAGAGCATTGGCAAAATACAGCATGCTTTCTTAATAAAAACCCTCAAGAAAGTCAGGATAGAAGGAACATATCTTAACATAATAAAGGCCATATATGAAAGGCACACAGCTAATATCATTCTCAATGGGGAAAAACTAGAGCTTTCCCCCTAGTATCAGCAATACAACAGGGATGTCCACTCTCACCACTGTTAACACAGTCTTGGAAGTCCTAGCCTCAGCAATCAGACAACAAAATGAGATAAAAGGCATCCAAATTGGCAAAGAAGTCAAACTTTCACTCTTTGCAGATGACATAATACTCTACATGGTAAACCTGAAAGACTCCACCAAAAAACTGCTAGAGCTGATATATGAATTCAGCAGTTGCAGAATATAAAATCAATGTACAGAAATCGGTTGCATTTTTATACACCAATAATGAGGCAACAGAAAGAGATATCAAGGAATAGATCCAATTTACAACTGCACCAAAAACCATAAAATACCTGGGAATAAACCTAACCAAAGAGGTAAAAGATCTGTATGCTGAAAACTATAGAAAGCTTATAAAGGAAATTGAAGAAGACATAAAGAAATGGAAAACACTCCATGCTCATGGATTGAAAGAACCAATATTATTAAAATGTTAATATTACCCTAAGCAAATCTACACATTCAATGCAATCTCTATCAAAAAAGCACCTGCATTCTTCACAGAGCTAGAGCAAACAATCCTAAAATTTGTATGGAATCATAAAAGATCCTGAATAGCCAAAGCAATCCTGAAAAATAAAAACAAAGTGGGAGGCATCACAATCCCAGACTTTAGCCTCTACTACAAATTTGTAATCATCAAGACAGTATGGTACTGGTACAAAAATAGATACATAGATCAATGAAACAGAATAGAGAATCCAGAAATGGACCCCAAAATATATGGCAAACTAATCTATGACAAAGCAGAAAAGAGCATCCAATGGAAAAAGACAGCCTCTTTAGCAACTGCTGCTGGGAAAACTGGACAGTGACACGCAGAAGAATGAACCTGGACCACTCTCTTCACCATAGACAAAAATAAACTGAACATGAATGAAGACCTAAATGTGAGACAGGAAATCAACAAAATCCTACAGGAGAAAACAGGCAGCAACCTCTTTGACCGTGGCTGCAGCAACTTGTTACTCGACATGTCTCTGGAAGCAAGGGAAACAAAAGCAAAAATGAACTACTGGGACCTCATCAAGATAAAAAGCTTCTGCACAGTGAAGGAAATAATCAACAAAACTAAAAGGCAACTGATGGAATGGGAGAAGGTATTTGCAAATGACATATTAGATAAAGGGTTAGTATCCACAGTCTATAAAGAACTTACCAAACTTAACAGTCAAAAAACAAATAATCCAGTGAAGAAATGGGCAGAAGGCATGAACACACACTTTCCCAAAGAAGACATCCAGATGGCAAACAGATGCATGAAAAGATGCTCACCACTGCTCATCATTGGGGAAATCCAAATCAAAACCATGATGAGATACTACCTCATACCTGTCAGATTGGCTAACACTAACAATTCAGAAAACAGATATTGGCTAGGATGTTAAGAAAGGAGAACCCTATTGTACTGCTGGTGGGAGTGCAAACTGGTGTAGCCGCTCTGGAAAACAGTGTGGAGTTTCCTCAAAAAAATTAAAAATAGAACTACCCTACAAACCCAGCAATTGTACTACTAGGAATTTATCCAAAGGATACAAGAATGCTGATTTGAAATGACACATGCACCTTGATGTTTATAGCAGCACTATCAACAATAGTCAAATTATGGAAAAAGCCCAAATGTCCATCAGCTGATGAATGAATGAAGATACAGTGTATATACAGGTATATACACTATGAAATACTACTCATTGATGAAAAAGAATGAAATCTTGCCATTTGCAACAACATGGATGGAACTATAGGATATTATGGTACGTGAAATAGGTCAGAGAAAGACAGATACATATGATTTCACTCATGTTGAAATCTAGAAACTTAACAGATGAACATTTAGGAAGGGAAGAAAAAATAAGATAAAAACAGAGAGGTTAAAGCAGAAGATAAAAATAAGAGGTGGTTAAATACAGAGAACAAACAGGGTTGATGGAGGTGGAGGGTGGGGATGGGTTAAATGGGTGGTAGCATTAAGGAGGGCACTTTATGGGATGAGCACTGGGTGTCATGTAAGAGATGAATCACTGGGTTCTACTCCTGAAACCAAGACTGCAGTGTATGTTAACTAAATTAATAATAGAGAAATAAAATAAAAAATAAAAATAAATAAATAAATAATAAATAAATAAATGTAGGGATATACTGGAAGAGGGCCTCATGTTGGGGGTGTGCATGCAAAATTTTATATATATATATAATTTTCAAAACTGGCATATTTGGGTAGCTTTATTCCTTCAATACTTTGTTTCTTTATTACTCAACATTACAGTTTTCAAAATTTATCACTGTTAATATGTCAAGACCTAATTTATTCACTTTAACTGCTACAGAATATTCATATTCAACATACCAGGGCCAGCCATCTTTTATAAATGGACACTGTTATTTCCAATTTTTAGTTATTACAAAAATGTTAAAATGAATACAGATCTCCTTTGTCTAGTAACCCTGTTATATCCTAGAAAATACACATCTTTAGCTTTACTCAGTGATAAATTCCACTTCCCTACATAATCACTAACATCTGATATTGTTGTTAATTGTTTTTTTAGCTTATGTCAATATAATCAGTATGAAAGATCCTATCACTTTTTAAATTTGCATTTTCCTGTTACCTCTGAAGTTGAATATCATTCATGTCAATTTATGTTTCATGTTTCTTCTTCTATTAAACTGCCTTTTCATATTGTTAGCTCACTTTTTTACTGGATTGTTTATCTCCTTTTCCTATGGGTGTGTAGCTCATTATATAATCTTAGTGTTCATCTTTTATTTATTATAAATTATACAGACCTTTTGAGGGAAATATCATAAGCCTATTCATCATGTCAAAAACTGAAATATAATTTTATAAAGAAATTTTCTTTCTTAGGTGACTCACGTTCATAAACAATTCTCTTAGCATAATGAGGCCTCAGCAACTTGACAGCAAGTTAGGACAATGAAATAAAGCCTCTGGTACTAACTGGGAATATGCCACAGGGAAACAAAAAGGCTGATGACTAGCCCTATCTCCTCAAGTGGACCTCTTGTGATTTGCTGTCAGGAGGAAATTTTTATCTATTTAATGTCCGTAGTAGAAAGTTCCTATCTAGGGGCACTTGGGTGGCTCAGCTGAGTATCTGACTTTGGCTCAGGTCATGATCCTGCAGTTTGTGAGTTCAAGGCCCATTTGGGGCTTGCTGCTGTCAGCGCGGAGCCCCCTTCAGATCCTCTGTCTCCCTCTCTCTCTGCCCCGCCCCTGCTCACTCTCTCAAAATAAATAATAAAAAAAATAAAAAGTTAAAACTCCTAGCCAAAGAATAACTTACACTAAAAAAGACTCAGACTCTATGATATATGGGCTTCTTGAAGATTGTCCTATAAGCTATAGAATTCTCTGGGTTATGAAATGGAGACGTTTACCAATTTAGAGCTCCCCCCTTTCTCAGTGTGAAAAACCCTGAAGAATCTCACTGGGGGACTTCATCTGTCATTCAAGGATGGAGAGACACATCTCAAACAAGGATCTGGGGAGCCACCCAGGATATCCCATATTCCTTTCTACTTCATCTGTGGCCTTTGATTATCTATTTCTTTAACATTTTAGTAAAGCTGGTATTGAATAATATCTCTCTGATTCATAGAATTCAATTTGACAATTCAATGGTAAGTTTCACAAGTGTAGGCAACTATTTTGCCAGGGTCAAGACTGATCCCCACTGAACCTCTACATTGTCTACTTCCTGTCTTGTTTCTGCATTGTCTGCCCATCTGATTTTACTTGACACTCCACAGAAACTGTTTTTTTCTATTGATTTCAGCTTTTTTATAAAGTCCTATGTTTGCTACCTTCCTACTTCTCATCTCAAGGTGAGTGGTTCAATAATAGGGCACAGATTGGAGCTAGATTTTAGTATTCTTTGACGTTCATATCAAGTATGAACTAAACATTTATACTTCTTTCTTTCACTTTTTTTTAAAGTTTTTATTTAAATTACAGTTAGTTAGGGGCATCTGGCTGGTTCGGTTAGGTAAGCTTCTGACTTTGGCTCAGGTCATGATTTCATGGTTCATGCAGGCTGTGCTTTGCGCCCTATGCTGACAGCTCACAGCCTGGAGCCTGCTTCAGAATTCTGTGTTTTCCCTCTCTCTGCCCTTCCCCCTGTTTGTGGTCTGCCTCTCAAAAATAAATAAATGTTAAAAAAAAATACCAGTTAGTTAACATACAGTGTAATATTAGTTTCTACTGTAGAATTTGATGAGTTAACACTTACATACAATACCTGGTTCTCATCGTAANATGATATTTGTCTTTCTCTGACTTATTTCGCTTAGCATAATATTTAGTAGCTCCATCAATTTCTTGTAAATGGGAAGATTTCATTCTTTTTGGTGGCTGAGGAATATTCCATTGCATGGATGTATTCCACATCTTCCTTATCCATTCACCAGTTGATGGACATTTGGGATCTTTCCACAAAAACAGACAAACAGATCAATGGAACAGAGTAGAAAACCCAGAAATTAACTCACAACTATATGTTCAATGAATCACTAACAATGTAAAGAATACAAGGTGGAAAAAAAGTCTCTTCAATAAATGGTGTTGGGAAAACTGGACAGAAACATGCAAAAGAATGAAACTGGACCATTTTCTTACACCATACACAAAAATCAATTCAAAATGGATGAAAGACCTAAATGTGAGACAATGTTGTCTAGAAGAGAACACAGGCAGGAAGCTCTTTGACACTGGCTGTAGCAACTTTTGCCAGATATGTTTCCAGAGGCAAGGGGAGCAAAAGCAAAAATAAACTATTAGGACTTCATCAAAATAAAAAACTTCTGCACAGCAAAGGAAACAATCAGCAACACTAAAAGGCAACCTAAGGAATGACATATTTGCAAATGACATATTGGATAAAGGGTTAGTATCCAAAATATATATAAGGAACTTACACAATTCAACACCCAAAAAACGAACAATCCAGTTAAAAATGGGCAGAAGACATGAATACTTTTCCGACGAAGACATACAGATGGCTAACAGACCCATGAAAAGATGCTCAACATCACTCATCATCAGGGAAACATAAGTAAAAAACTACAGTGAGATATCACCACCCATCAGTCAGAATGGCTAAAGTTAACACAAGAAACAACAAGTGTATACAAGGATGCAGAGAAAGGGGAACCATCTCACCCTGCTGGTGGGAATGCAAACTGGTGCAGCCACTCTGGAAAACAGTATGGAGCTTCCCCAAAAAGTTAAAAATAGAACTACCCTACTATCTAGCAATTATACTACTAGGTATTCACCCAAGGAAATGTACGTACCCAAGGAATAAAAAAATACTAATTTGAAGGGATACGTGTACGCAGATGTTTATAGTAGCATTATCAAAAAGAGTTGTATTTTTTTGCCCCCCATGTTACCTTTCCACATAAACACTCTACTTTTGTTAAAATTTAAAAATAAGACATATTGATAAACCAGCTTTCAGTAATATAAAATTTTAGTAATGACTGACCAGAAGGCTGGATTCTATGAAAATCACAAAACATCTAGATATCCAGAGAAACCTGTAAACTTATTAACAAAATTCTTATAAACAAAGCAGAAAACTTACTAGAACCATGTCTGTTGCTTTTGATGGAGATATTCACCCCATGGATGCTTTGTAACTATTTGTTTACTGACTGGCTTTTCCTAGATGACAGCTGCTTGAAGAGGAAGAAAGTCATTCAAAGGAGTTACTCACAAAGCTCTCCAACACAAGGTCCCAAAGGCATAATGATTGAGAAATGAAAATCAATATCTTGATTTTGTTCTCAGTTTTGAAAAGCCAAACAATTTAGGCTCTTAGAAAATCAATATGTGAGCAGTCTATGGAATCCTACAGAAGCCACTTTTTAAAAGTCATTTTCAAAATAAATAGAAAACCAAGGTGATTGTGCTACAAGATGGTAAACAATAATCATGATGAGAAAATTCCATCACTCCAAACAAATACAAACTCTTAATTTTAATTGGCTGATAAAGGAAATACTCCAAACAGGTATATACAAAATACATATCTGTCAAGATATTAGGAAAGTGTTATCCTTAGCATCATATAAACAATTTTTTTCAAGACCCAAGAAAACTGCATTTAAATAAGCACAGCTATGGAAAAGGATGACAGGACAAAATCTGGTTCACAGTTGATTATGGAAGAAAATATTAACATTTACACAAATATATTATCTAGTATAATTTCACTTATATAAAGAATAACTGGGACACTATCCATATGAGTTGCAGAGGACAAATTAAAATATAAAATAATGTCAGTGAAATATAGAGAATTAAGGTGGTTAGTCAGTAACAGAAAATGTTGCACAGTTCATCTTCCAGACTCTGGAGTCAGACTTCCTGACTTCAGTAACCTGGTGCTATGCTTACTGTGATTGTGGATTGGTTACCTGAAGGCTCTCACTCTAGTCTTCCTCTTTTGTAAAATGGTAGCAATACTACTTCACAGTGTAGTTGGGAGAATGAAATGACATAACCAAAAAATCAAAATTAGTAGCTATCTATTTTAAACAAAAACATATATGTAAAATCCTTGGAGAAGTATAAAATGCTTAGAATAGTATTTGCCAAATAATAAGGCCCTATTAATATCTATGACGATAATTATTAGATTTCTCACTCATTTTTATAAAATAGGATTTCTCCTGTATCTGATATACTAGTACATTAGAGACTGAAACAGATCCATATGTATTATGCTATTATACTATATGCTCATTTTGACTTAGTGATTAGTTAGAAAGCTTTCCATCATTAAAAACTGTTTTTCTTAAACATATGAGTGAAATCATATGGTAATTGTCTTTCTCTGACTGACTTATTTTATTTAGCATAATACTCTACCTAGCTTCATCCACATTGTTGCAAATGCAAGATTTCATTCTTGAAAGATTTAATGGCTGTGTAATAATATTCCATTGTATATATACACCATATCTTCTTTGTCCATTCTATATTCTACTCCCGAAACCAGTATTGCACTATGTGTTAATTTAAATAAAAAATTTAAAAGCCCTGTTTTTCATGTAGTTCTTGATGACATCTTAGCATTCATTATGATATGAACAAAGAAACAGTCTTCAAAGTGAGCTAAAAAACCTGAGTATAAAATTATATCATTGTATTATTATGGGTTCAGATAAAAACTGATTTCAAAAAATATATTTTAAGTGAGGTATAATTCATGCACAATGGAATGCCCAGGTCATCAGTGTACATTTTGATAAATAGTTACAATTGTGTATGCTCATAAATAAACCCCAATCCTGCTTGTCTCCTTCCAGTCTATCCAAGGCCCACTCCCTAAGTCAACCACTACTGAGATATCTTTCACCATACATTAGTTTTGCCTAATTTTAGAACTTCATAGAAACTTAATTATATATTGTATATTCTTTTAATTATATCATGTATATTTGGGCTTATTTTTCTTAGCCTTGTGTTTTTTAGGTTCATCCATGCTGTTTGGTAAGTATCAGTGATTCAATACATTTTATACTATTCTACTGAAAAGATTTAAGATAACTTGTTTATTGACTCTCCTGTCAATGGAGATATGAGTTACTTCGAGTTTGATACTCGAAATTAAAAATTCTGTGTACATTCTTGAACAGCTGTTTATGTCAACATAGTTGTTGACTTGCTTAGCCATATGGTAAGTGTATATATAATTAACTTTCTGAGAAACTGCCAGGCTGCTTTACATTCCCAGTAGCAATTTATGAGCTCCTACAACAACCCCACCAAAATTTAGTATTGTTACTCTCTGTAATTTTAGCCATTCTGGCCTCTGTTCGTTCAGTGCATACCTCTGAAGACTGATGATATTGTGCATTATTCATAGATTTATTGGCTCTTAGTATATCTTCTTTTCTGTGTTCAAATTTTTTGCTTATTTAGTTGTTGTTGGTCCATTCTTTGCCAGTTGGGTTACTTTAGCTATGTCTAAAATCCATTAACCGTATGTGGGTGGGTCTATTTCAATATAATCTAGTTGGTAGCTTTTTGGTAAGCTAAGATTTTTTATATTCCTGATCATGTTGACTGTACATATAGTTCTACTTCTTCCTTTCTAAAGGTACAGTAGCCTAATTGAAATGCCTGGGATCTCTAGTACAGTGCTAAATAGAAGTGATAAGAGAGAACATCCACACCTGATTTACAGTTTTGGGAGAAAACCATTCGGTCGTTCACCAGTGGGTATTTCTGGAGGTTTTTCATAGAAAAAAACTTTTATCATGTTGAGAAATTTTCCTTCTATTCTTATATGCTTTATTTTTGGTTTTGTTTTTTTTTTTTTAAGTCATGAAAGGGTGGTGAATTTTGTCGAGTGCCTTTTCTGCATATACTGAGATCACACAAATTTTCTTGATAAAATCTGTTAATACTTTGAATTATATTCATTGTTTTATGAATGTGAAAACATTTCATTCCTGGGATAAATCCCACTTGATCACCATGTATTATTCTTTTTATACATTGCTGAATTCTATTTACTGATATGCAGTAAGGATTTTACTTCTATGAATATAGACAATATAGGTCTGAGTTTGTTTTTCTTGTGATGTCTTTCGTTTTGATACTGAGACAATGCTAATCTCATAATGACTTGGGAAATATTCCCTACTCTTTCTTCTAAAAAGTTTGTCTAAGAGTGCTATTATTTATTCTTCAAATGTATATATGGAAGAATTCATTTGGAACTGGAGTGGTCTTTGTGGAAAGGTTTATAATTTTAAATATAATTTATTTAATCAGAATAGGGTAATTTATGTTTTCTACTACCAGTTTTGGGAATTTTAGTCTTTCAAGGAATGTGTATGTTTAACCTAAGTTGTTGATTACTGGCAAAGATTTTTTTCATATTTATACTGACCTATTATGTTTTAACAGCTTTATCAATATACTGCTTTTATTTTTATATTGAAAGTTCCTAATTTCCCTTGTTTTAACACATTTATAATAGCTGTTGGGACCTGTATGCTGATTCTATTATTTCTGTCATTTCTGGTTCTATTTCAGTTAATTGATTTTTTTTTCTCATGGCTATTGGTTATACATTCTTGCTTCTTCACATGTTTCAATTTCGGAATGGATGCTAGACATTAGTGATATCATGTTGACTTTCTGTATTATACTGTCTTAGCAGGCAGTAAATCTAGCTGTGAATCAGCAAGATCCTTTCAAGGTTTGTTTCTAAGCTTTGTTAGAATCATTCTACCATAGCTTTTATCCTATGGCTATATATTACCATATGGCTAAGTTGTAAACCTTTAGGGTCTCTACTCAATGCCCAGAGCATTAAATAAGGTCTTGTCATTATGGCTGGATTGAATGTGGATGGTCCCAACCACTTGTGTGGTTCAATTCACAGCTTATTTGTAGTAGTTCTTTTCTCAGCAGTTTTTCTTTGCTTGGCCTCCTAAAGTGTCTTTCTGTACATATGCAACTTAGTATTCAACAAATAAGAAAGCCTCTGTTCTTTCTCAAGTTCTTCTTCATAAGTTTCTTCTCTCCATGACCCTGACCCAGAAATATTACCTACATTAATACCCATGACCCTGACCCAGAAATATTACCTACATCAGTACCCATGACCCTGACCCAGAAATAATACCTACATCAGTACTCCTGAACTCCAATTTCTGCCCCCTCAGTTTAGTGAGACTGTTGTGATTGGTTGGGTTCCACTTATACCACAGTACAGAAAGGTCCTCCAGACCAAAATTCAAGGTGATCATGGGCCGCACATCATTTGTTTCCCTCTCCTAAGGAATCATAATTCTGTACTGCCTTTTAACTGAAATGCATGAATCTATATATTTGTCCAGATTTTTAGCTGCTTACATTGGAGAGGTTAACTCTGTTAGCAGTAAACTTTCATGACTCGTTAAATTCTTTAAAAACATTTTAAAATGTTTGTTTATTTTTGAGACAGGGACAGAGTGTGAGTGGGGGAGGGGCAGAGAAGTAGGGAAACCCAGAATCCTAAGCATGCTCTAGGCTCTCTGCTGACAGCTCAGCTCCATATGGGGCTTGAACTCCTAAACCACGAGATCATGACCTGAGCCAAAGTTGGACGGTTAACCAACTGAGCCACCTAGGCGCCCTTTAAATTATTTTTCAGAAGTTCCAAGAAATTATATTTGCTTTAAATAATTATATATTTTGAAGGCTTTCCTTAAAAAAAAAGATATATGTTTTTTCAAAAAAAAATTATCTTAATATGCAAGTTTGGGAGGCAAATCACCAGTAAGAGTTGCGTGCAGTTAATGCAATAAGATCAACTTCTGAAATGTATCTCCATGAATCATTTTCAGAAAATGATTAATATTATCAGTGGTCAATGCATACAGCGATAAATTGTATGTTCAACACAGACTAAATAAATGAAGAATGTGAAAATCATAAAATACTACTGAGTCACTAAAAATCACATTTCCTTAGGAAATCAAAATCATGAACAGTGCTAATGATATACTTTTACACAAGAAAACAGAATACAAAACTATGTGTTGAATGATACAAAATTTTGGGGGAGCAAAAAACTCTAAGAGTTAAAAAGAACATTGGAAAGACACAAAATGTGTAGTATGATATTAACATTAATATTTTTACTTATAGATTTTCTGCATAATTCACATTAATAAATAGATATTACTGTATATCTGAGAACAGTCTTATTTTCAGTTTATTGAGAGAGAGCAAGCATGTGTGTATGAGAGCATGGGCGGGGCAGAGAGAGAGAGAGAAAGAGAGAGAGAGAAAGAATCCCAAGCAGGCTCCACGTTAAGCCCTAACAAGGGGCTTGATCTCACAAATCTCAAGATCATGACCCTGAGTTGAAATCAAGAGTCAGACACTCAACCAAGAACCATCCAGAGACCATTGATAAATATTTTAAACCATTTAAGTCTGACACTTAAAAAGCCATCTACCACACATACTGAAATAAAGCTTGTCTTCTTTTTTTTGTTCGTACATTCTTTCCCATTCCACCTTACTTTTCTCTGAGACCTTGTTCTCTTTCTGACTGATTTCATGATTGCCATATATTTGTGGTATTTCCCAAATTTTATGCATGCCTTGTACCTTTCTTTCAAATTTTAATTTCATATTTCCCTGTGCCTACATTTATATTAATTCAGTGTTTCCTCAAATTCAATATATCTAAACTAAACTTATTCTCTTCACAAATAAGCATTCCTTCCTGGTTACCTAATTCTTTTCAATGACATCATTTTTCTTATCTCTTAGTTTTACAGTATTAATTTTTCCAGTGATTCTCCTTTCTCCTTCACATTAACTTTCTCCTTGAGTCCCTCTGGATAATACCCCTTAAGTACAATGATTATCTCTTTTGCTGCTTGTGGAAGGTTTATTGCATTGACAATCCCAAATAAATGGCCTCCCTCAGGGCACCTGGCTGGTTCAGTCAGTTAAGCGTCCGGCTTCGGCTCAGGTCATGATCTCATGGTTAGTGGGTTCGAGCCCCGCGTTGGGCTCTGTGCTGACAGCCAGCTCAGAGCCTGGAGCCTGTTTAAGATTCTGTATCTCCCTCTCACTCTGACCCTCCCCTGGTCACGCTGTCTCTCTCTCTCTCAGAAAAAAAACAAAAAACAAAAAACCATTAAAAAAATGGCCTCCCTCTATTTACGCCCTTTGCTCTGTGTTTTCTCCTACTCTGATTCCATCTCTTAAGAGCATATTATTGACTCTGAACCTAATATAAGATAACACCTTGGACTAAGTACATCAATAGTCATTCTATCACCTTTTTAGAGTATAAAAGCTGAAAAAGCATAAAACTACACTATCTTTTTTTTTGTTGAATTACAATCGACAGACAAATAGTACATTAATTTCAGATAAACAAGATAGTGATTTGATATTTTTCTACATTAAGAAATGATCACCATGATAGGTCTAGTTACCATCTATTACTTTATAAAATATATAATGTCATTGACTATATTCCCTATGATACACATTACATTCCCATGACTTATTTATTTCATAACTGGAAATTTGTACCTCTCAATCCCTTTCACTCATTTTTCCTGTCCTCTCACTTCCCTTCATTCTGGTAACCACCAGTTTGTTCTCTGTATATAAGTCTGTTTTTATTTGTTTGTCCATTTGTTTTGTTTTGATTTTAGGTTCCATATATAAGTTTAGTCATACTTATATAATTGTTTCATTTATTTCACTTAGCATGGTATCTTCTACTACCCTCCTTGTTATGAATGGCAAAATTTCATTCTTNTAAAAGCTGAAAAAGCATAAAACTACATTATCTTTTTTTTGCTGAATTACAATCGACAGACAATAGTACATTAATTTCAGATAAACAAGATAGTGATTTGATATTTTTCTACATTAAGAAATGATCACCATGATAGGTCTAGTTACCATCTATTACTTTATAAAATATATAATGTCATTGACTATATTCCCTATGATACACATTACATTCCCATGACTTATTTNGTCTGTTTTTGTTTGTCCATTTGTTTTGTTTTGATTTTAGGTTCCATATATAAGTTTAGTCATACTTATATAATTGTCTCATTTATTTCACTTAGCATGGTATCTTCTACTACCCTCCTTGTTATGAATGGCAAAATTTCATTCTTTTTTTTTTTCCTGCTGAGCAATATTCCATTGTGTATATTGTGTGTGTACACCAGATCTTNCCATTTTTCCTGTCCTCTCACTTCCCTTCATTCTGGTAACCACGAGTTTGTTCTCTGTATGTAAGTCTGTTTTTATTTGTTTGTCCATTTGTTTTGTTTTGATTTTAGGTTCCATATATAAGTTTAGTCATACTTATATAATTGTCTCATTTATTTCACTTAGCATGGTATCTTCTACTACCCTCCTTGTTGTTATGAATGGCAAAATGTCATTCTTTTTTTTTTTCCTGCTGAGCAATATTCCATTGTGTATATTGTGTGTGTACACCAGATCTTCTTTATCAATTCATTTATCACTGGACACATATGCTGCTTTCATATCTTGGCTATTGTAAATAATGCTGCAGTGAACACAGGGATATATATATCTTTTCAAATTAGTGTTATCATTTTGTTCAAATAAATACCCAGAAGTGAGACTGCAGTCATATGGTAATTTTATTTTTAATTTTTTGAAGACCCTTGATACTTTTATCCATAGTGGTTGCATCAACATATATTCTTACCATCAGTACAAGAGGGTTCCTTCTTTATATTCTCAGATTGATGTCAAAGCAGAAACATGTATATTTTCTTCTAGAAGTCTTATTTTTTCAGGTCTTACACTTAAGCCTTTAAACCATTTTGAGCTTATTTTTGTGTACGGTGTAAGAAAGTGGTATAATTTCATTTTATGTATGTATGTATGTATGTATGTATGTATCTATCTATCTATCTATCTATCTATCTATTTATGAGAAAGAGAGTGAGCACAAGCCATGGAGGGGCAGAGAGAAAGGAGACAGAGAATCCCAAGCAGGCTCTGTGTTAGTGCAGAGCCCCATATGGCACTCAAACTCACAAAGTGTGAGATCATAGCCTGAGCCAAAATCAAGAGTCTGATGCTTAACTGGCTGAGCCACCCAGGAGCCCCGAGTTTCATTATTTTGCATGTATTTGTCCAGTTTTCTCAACACCATTTATTGAAGAGACTGTCTTTTCCCTATTGTGTATTTTTGTCTCCTTTGCGGTAGTTTAATTGATCATATAAGTGTGGGTTTATTTCTGGGCTCCTATCCTGTTCCATTGATCTATGTGTTGCTTTTTATACAAAAGCTGATTATTACAGCTTTGTTAGTACAGTTTGAAATCTGGGAGTGTGACACTTCTACATTTATTCTTCTTTCTCAAGACTGCTTTGGCTGGTTGGGGGTCTTCTGTGCTTCCATACACATTTCATGATTATTCTAGTTCTGTGAAAAAATTCATTAGAATTCTGATAGGGATTCCACTGAATCTATAGTTTGCTTTGAGTAGTAAGGATATTTTAACAATATTAGTTCTTTTAATCTATGGACACAATATATATTTCCATTTATTTGTGTCACCTTCAATTTCTTTCAGCAATATCTTGTAGTTTTCAGAGAGTATAGGTCTTTCACCTCCTTGGTTAAATTTACTCCTAGATATTTTGTTCTTTTCAATGCAATTTTAAATGAGATTCTTTTCTTAATTTGACTTTCTGATAGTTTATTATTATATAGAAACACAACAGAGCTTTGTTTATTGATTTTTGTATCCTACAGCTTTACTGAATTCATATACTACTTCTAATAGTTTTTTGGTCGAGTCTTTAGGGTTTTCTATCTATAGTATGATGTCATCTGCAAATAGTGATAGTTTTACTTCTTCATCTCTAATTTGGATGTCTTTTATTTCTTTTATTGCCTAATTTGTAGAGTAACATAATAACATGTATGAAAAACCCACAGCTAACATACTTAAAGGTGAAAGACTGAAAGTTATTAAGCTTTTCCTCTAAGATCAGGGACAAGGATAGCCATTATTCACTTCTTTCAACTTATGTTGCAATGCATTCCCTCTGTACCTACTTTGTTGAAAGTTTTCAGTCATAAATGGTGACGAATTTTGTCAAATGCTTTTTCTGCATCTACTGAGATGATATGATTTTTATACTTTGTTTTCTTAGTGTAGTGTATCCCATTGATTGATTTATGGATGTTACACCATCCTTGCATCCCTGGAATGAAACCGAGTTGGCCATGGAGTATGATCTTTTTAATGTTGTTGAGTTTGGTTGGCTAACATTTTGTTGAGGATTTTTACATCTATGTTCATTAGGATATTGGCCTGTAATTTTCATTTTTTGTGTCTTTGTGGTTTTGGTATCAGGGTAATGAACTTGCCTCTTAAAACTGTCCTAAATATTACAGAACATTGCGTTCTCATTTTCATTTGTCTCTATGTATTTTATTTCCTCTTAATTTCTTCACTGACACATTTACTGTTTAGTGGCATGTTGGTTAGCATCCACATGGGTGTTTTTTCCACCTTTTTCTTATAATTGATTTCTAGTTTCATACTGTTTTGATAAAAAAAAAGATTTTTGATATGACTTCAGGCTTCTTAAATTTATTAAGGTTTGTTTTGTGGCCTAACATGTGATCTGTCCTGTAGAATGTTCCATGAGCACTTGAAAATAATGTGTTTTGGATGGAATGTTCTGTATATGTCTGTTAAGTCCTTCTGGTCTAAAATGTCATTTAAAGCTTCTGCTTCCTTATTAATTTTCTATCTGGATGATCTATCCATTGAAGTAAGTGGGATCTTAAACTTCTCTATTATTATTGTGTTACTATGAATTTCTCCTTTCATGTTTCTTAATACTTGATTTATATATTTAGTGCTCCCTTGTTGAGTGCATGGACATTCACAATTGTTACATCCTTTTTTTGGATTAATCCTTCTATCATTATGCAATGCCTTGTTTGTCATTTGTTACAGTCTTTGTTTTAAACTCATTTTACCTGATATAAGTATTCCTATCCCAAATTTTTAAAAATTTAAATTCAAGTTAGTTAAAAATACAGTATAGTCTTGGCTTCAGGAGTAGAACCCAATGATTCATCTCTTTCATATGACACCTAGTGCTCATCCCATATGGTGCCCTCCTTAATTCACTGATTTAATCTATTCCTCCATCCCCCACCCCCATCAACCCTCAGTTTGTTCTGTATTTAAAAGTCTTTATGGTTTGCCTCCCTCTCTGTTTTTATCTATTTTTTCTTTCCCTTCCCCTATATTATTTGTTATGTTTCTCAAATTCTACAAATGAATGAAATCATATGTCCACTTTCATGGAATATCCTTTTCCATACCTTCATTTTCAGCCTTTATGTGTCTTTAGGTCTGAAGTGGGTCTCTTTGAGGAAGCACATAGATGGGTTTATTGTGTTCTTTTTTTTTTTTAATTTACCCATTCAATCACCTTATGTCTTTTTATTGCTGCATGTAGTCCATTTTCATTTAAAGTAATTATTAAGTATACACTTATTGCTGTTCTCCTAATTGCTTTCTGGTTGTTTTTGTAATTCTCTGTTCCTTTCTTCTTCTCCTCTTATCTTTCCTTGAGATTTGATTATTTTTTTAGTGTTATGTTGGGATTCCTTTCTCTTTATTCTTTGTGTATCTATTACATGTTTTTGGTTTGTAGTTACTGTAAGGTTCATATAGAACATCATAAGTATACTTCAGTCTATTTTAATTTGATGGTAACTTAGCTTTTAACACATTGTAAAAGCACTACATTTTTTAGCCCTTTCCCCATATTATATATAGTTAGCATATTTTACATCTTATTTTATTTTGTGTATCCCTTAACTAATTATTGTAGCTATACCTAGCTTAACTACTTTTGTCTTTTAACCTTCATAGTAGCTTAATTAATTTACTACCTTTACCATGTTTCCTTTTACCAGTGAAATTTTTTAATCTCATAATTTTCTTACTTGTTCTTATGTCTTTTTCTATGTAAAGAAGTACCCTTAAGATTTTTTGTAAGGCTGGTTTAGTGATGATAAACTCCTTTAATTTTTGTTTGGGAAACTACTTATATTCCCTTTAATTCTGAATGATAGCCTTGCTGGGTAGAATATTCTTGTTGTAGCGTTTTTCCTTTCAGTACTTTAAATAATATATCATGCCACTCTCTTCTGAGCTGCAAAATTTCTGCTGTAAAATCAACTGACAGTCTTATGGGTATTTCTTTGTATGTAACTAGTTGCTTTTCTCTTGCTGCATTTAATATTTTATCTTTAATTTTTGATATTTTAATTATTAATGTCTTGGTGTAGATCTCTTTGACTTCATCTTTATTGGGGCTCTATGCTTCCTGGATCTGAATATCTGTTTCTTTCCACAGGTTAGGGAACTTTTCAGCTACTATTTCGTCCAATAATTTTTCTGGTCCTTTTTCCTCTCTCTTCTTCTGGAATCCCAATAATGTTAGTGTTATACTTTTTATGCTGTTCCAGAAGTCCCTTAACCTATCCTCATTTTTAAAATTATTTTTTCATTTTACTGTTCAGTTTGGATGATTTACACTACCTGTCTTTCAGATTGCTGATCCATTCTTTTGCATCCTCTAATCTGATGTGGATTCCCTCTAGGGTACTTTTCATTTCAGTTATTGCATTTTTAAGAATTGGTTCCTTTTTATATTGTCTATCTCTTTGTTAAAGCCCTCACTGTGTTTATCCATTCTTCTCCTGGGTTCAATGAGCACCTTTATGATCATTACTTTGAACTCTTTATAAAATGGAGATTGCTTATGTTTATTTTACTTAGTTCTTTTTATGAGGTTTTGTCTTGTTCTTTCATTTGGAACATATTCCTCTGTTTCCTCATTTTGCCTGACTCTCTGCATTTGTTTCTATATTTCCTGGTTTTAAAAGTAGTGGACTGATCTTGAAGGCATTCTGTGGGGCACAGAAAGGCAATACTTCCTGGTCTTCAGAATCAGGCACTCCAGGGGTATCCCCTGTGTGGACTGTGTGTGGTCCCCAGTGGCTGGGTAAGAGTCCCAGCTGCAGCCTCTGTGGGCATACTGATGGGTGGGTCTAGTCCTTGGTGTTGCTGCTGGGAGGCCTGGTGGCAACTGTTGTTGATGTGCAGCTGGGTAGGGCTCTTCTCTCCCTCTCTGGGGCAGGAGTTGCCATGGAGGGGTCCTGATCCTGGCTAAGGCTGCCTACCATGTATGGCCGAGTGGAAGCCACACTGGAAGGGCACCTGCCAGGACAGATGGGTTTGGTCAGGGCAGCTACAGAACACCAAGGTAGGTCACACAGTGCTATTAAGGTAGATGGAGAGGGTTCAGAACTGGCATTGGCCAACTAGGCTGAAGAAGGATAAGAAAAATGGTGTCTGCCAAAACTTCTGTCCCAGAGAAAGTTCCTACAGATCCCTGCCTCTTCAGCATGCCCTAAAAGTAGTCAATAAATCTCCTTCACTTATGGCCCAGGTACGTTTCAAACTGCTGCTTCTCTGTTCCAGAGAGAGTAAGATTGTGTTCAGGCCAATCCTATAGGCCTCCAGCTCTCTTGAAGCTAAGTCCTACTGATTTCCAAAGCCATATATTAAGGGAACTTACCTTCCTGGTACATATATCCTTGAGGGGGGGTTATTCAATATGGGCTTGAACTTCTCACTCTTTAGGAAGGACCTCCCACTCCTGTGATATCTCTCCCATTTGTGGGTTGCTGTGCTGGGGGTCTGGGTCCCAAGCAGACTACCTCTCTGCCCCTATCCTTCTTGATGTGGCTTCTTCTTTGTATCTTTAGCTGTGTTTAAGTTGTTATGATTGTCTTCAGGTTCTTCTCAGACAGAGTTGCTGTATATGTAGTTATAGCATGGTGAGGCCATGAGAGGAAGTAAGTTCAGGATCTTCCTACCCTGATATCTTGAACCTTCTTCTCTGTATTTTATTAAACTACATTTCCTATACTTTCTTGCTGATAGGGGTATGAATATAAAGTTGGTTTAGAAACAAATGTACTCACAAAACTTTGTAGTTCAAAGTGAATCACATAGTGAGACAGGTAACAGAACAAGACACACATTTGTCTGTTGCACATTGTGGCAGGAGTGTTTTCTGGAACCTGTGACTGTAGCAACATCTCTTTGACTTATTAGGAGGCTTCCTGGTCATGATGGCAAAGGCAGCAATTCCTTTGGTAGGCAAGTTCTGCTATGTGATTATGGGAGTCATTCAATAAAGTACAGCCTGAAGTCTCTTTTCTCAGCCCTCTCAACAATCCATAGCTACTCATGCATCCTTTCTGCTTAAAATGGCTGGAGTGACTGTTGTCATCTACTATAGGAATGTCAACTAATTGGGAAAATTCATGTAAAGCATGTTAACACATTATTTATCACCTGCCAAAAAGCAGTTATTGTTCTTTCGTCATTCTCATTCTCAAGTGATTTAACAATCAGGATGCCTGGGTTTGAATTATGGCATATGTTCTTTCTGCAATCTTGATCAAGCTGCTTAACCACTCTAAGGTTTTATTTCTTTATCTATACACTAGGTAAAAAGTACAACTACTTCATGGAGATTTGTGAAAATTAAATGAGAATATGTAAATAAAAATTTCTCACCTGTACATTGTTATTTTCTATACAAATAATCTAATTTGATCAAGTCATTTCTCACATTGCTTCCTGTTTTTAAATCCCACGACCTTACCTTGCATTTTCAGAATGCTGGGCACATATTTAAAAAAGTACACCCAGTGCCTCTAATTTCTGTTATCTTCTGCTTTTCAAATATACGTTTCAAGTTGTTCCTTTTCCATGACATGTTTTCAGGGACCTGCAACCTACCTTGATCACTTCCTTGATGCTGGAGCTCCTAGAAACACCAGGAAGTGTTTTAGCACTTCACTTTTTTTTTCATTTACTAAATGTGTCTTCTTTCTTTCTCAAATGGATTATTAGCCCCTTAATATTAGTAACAATTACTTAAAAAATCTAACAGAGCACTTAAGAGAGTTTACCATTTAACAGTCACCTACATGATTTATCATGTCATTTGCTGAATTCAATTAGATTAAACGGTATCATTAAACGTAGGGAACTTAGGTGTAAGCAACTGGTTAAACATTAAATTTATATACATATTTTTTCTAATTAAATGTTTTTCTTTCTTATGAAGATATTTCTTCCTGTCTCTAATTCCTTTAATTGTACTTCATTCTATCACAGAGACAGCAATGGCATTAAAACAGTTGGCAAAGTGAACACATGATATACCAGTGTCAACATGAAGATAAGGGAATGACTTCTGTTCCTTAGATACGTTTGTCAGCATTAATGTGAGAGTTTGCAGAGATAAGAGGGCTTAGAGAACAGGTTTTCAATTCTGTCTGCAAACTAGGATACCTGAAGAGCTTCAATAATACCAATCCCTGCATCTTAAATCCAGAGACTTTCCTTTGACCAAACTAGCATATACCTTAACAATGGGGTATTTAAAAGTTAACCAGATGATTCTCATGAGCAATTAAAAATAAAAACTACTGGTTAGAGGCTGTTCTTCATTTAGCATCCTTTCCCATTCACTTTCCTCTCACTGTTTTGCTTTAGGAACATGCTGCCTGATTAGGCAGATGTAAGGCCATTCGCCCAAGCACTCCTTGTCACCAGCGGTACCTCTGGCACACATATGCATGTGAGGATGATAAGATGGTATTATTTTGAAAACTCTGTTCTAAAACTATCTTCACAATTTTAGTAGACAGTAATGGTATTCACATACTTTAGGGGAAAAAGGTAATGAAACTAAAATATCGGCCTAGCAAGAAGAACAGAAAGGAGAAAAGGAAAGAAAAGACTACAGCTGTATTAACTATAAATAAGAATTACAGTTTTGGGCTGTAAGTACCTGATTGATGGTACCCAGAACGTCATTGAAGCTGTTTACTTCTGATAAAAGCTGAGATATTATAGATTTTCTCAACAAGTGGCAACTTCCCAGGGTTACCAGACTCTGAGACACATAATGCTGCACCTGAAACTAAAGATAAAAATGAATAGATTTCTACTTTCTATCAAGTCAAGTCAAAATATATTTAGTAGGCATTTTCTAAGACTTCATTACTGAATTCATACTGTCAGGAGTATTAAAAGTGTCAACATAATTCTGGGTCAGTCTTAAGCAAAATTATGAAATAGACACATTATGACTATATAAGTAATAACATTTTCTAAAGCAGTTAATATTTTGAAATGTATGACAAAGTGCTGAAATGTAAGTTTTAGCTGAAATAACAAAATAAATAATTATATTTAGATGATAGACCATATATAGAATGAGTAAAAGAGACGATCAGACTCTTAAGCACTTATCCACTAGATATAAGTATAGGCATAGATATAGATATACATAAAAAGTGAAAGAATGGAGTTTGAAAATGTGTTTTGGGATAGTTATTGGTATACTATGAATCCCACCTCCACTCTGGAGAGACAGGTGGAAAGACTTCTCTATTTTCCATAAGTCAAAAGAGAGGCATTTGAGAGAGAGGAGAAAAATATAGAATTATAAATTTTCATCTAGAGGCAGCAAAAAGTACTCACCACTAACTAACTGTAAAAGGACTTTTGGAAACCAGGAACTATATACAATTATTAGGAGAAAGGTCATTTGATTATTAATCACATTTAAGTTATGTATAACTCATAGCTGGAACTTCATTAACTATACCCTTTAATATTATTTTGAATTTTTTCTATGTTTATTATTGAGACAGAGAAACAAAGTGTGAGTGGGGGAGGGGCAGAGAGAGAAAGGGAGACACAGAATATGAAGCAGTCTCCAGGCTCTGAGCTGTCAGCANGAGAAAGGAGGCTTCAGAAGTATCTCAAAACAAAGAAATAGTACATACCTTTTCATCGTTCTATAGGAGACTAAAATCATATTGAGGAGACATTGCTTTTGTGTATAAAATGTTTAAATGATAATGTTAAGTAAATAATGGCATATGAAACTAGGAAATGTCACCTGTGTCTTTTAAGATAAACACTTAAATATTTCTTAAATTGATATTTTAATAATATACTTTAAAATTCAATCAATGACAGTAAAATGGTGAACATATTAGAGAGTTCAAAAGAAATTTCTATTATAAATGTGGATTTGTGTAACTAGTTCTTAGTAACAGTTTTCTAAGTCAACTTGTCAACTTCATACTAAAACCACATCAATTTATTACCATAAGATATCATAGTTATTTATCATTATTTTTTCATAATGTAACTGGCTAAGACTCACACCCTCTGTAACTCTTCACTGCCAGTTTTTTACAGATTTTTTTAACATTTTTGTTTGTACTTGAAAAAAGAATACTTATATCTAAACTCAAAAAAAAAAATCTGTTGAGTATTTTACAGATGTTTTAGTTGTTTACTTACTTGCTTTCTTAATATTTAATTCTTTAGGAGATAAACTGAAGAAAAACTCACAGTAAAATAAAAGGTACTTCAGACAGTGGGAATGAAATCATGAGTTTATTAACAAGGTTAGGTTTGTGGACTCTGGAACCTAACATTGCCTGAGCCAAATCTCATCTCCACTGCTTATGAACTTGTACTGGCAAGTTACCTTTTTTATGTTTGAGCTTCCACACCTAAAAATGGTGATAGCACCTACCTCAGCTGTTGTGCATATTAAGGTAGACAGTAACATGGTTAACACGGTGCCAGGCATCTATCTAGTAAGTGTTCAATAAATGTTACATGTTAATTGTAGGTTGATAATATAAAAGCATGGAAGGTTACAGAAATTCAATTTATTGAACCCTGAAAAGTTAAAAATTAGTAATAAAATAAAAATATATTTCTAGAGTTAATACAATCCTATTAAAGAGCTCTGCCAAAATCTAGATAGGCATTGTTACTGTCTCCCCAGTAGGATTGAAGTTTGTAAGAGAACAGAAACTAAGTATATAACTGGTAGGGTAATTTAAAATTCTGTTAACATTTTTATAAAAATGGTCTGTATTCTTCCTTACATTTCAATTGACACTTGCCCCTTTGTAAACATAGTGGAACTTTTGAAAGAGGCTGGCATGGAGGCCCGGGCTTACAACATTACATGAGAGGCTACTGTGGTAGAAAACGTGGGATGTCTCACTCAACAACTAGGCTATCTTTGCCTACTCTAGCACATCTTCCTGTATTTCAGGGACTGGAAAGCTATTAATAATTTTCCCCAGAGTCCTGTGCAGTTAGAATTTTGGATATTATTTGAGTTCTGCCAATCAGAATTACCCATCTGAGACCTTGATTTAGAAGAGCATTATGGGGGGCTCTTAGGTGGCTCAGTCGGTTAAGTGTCGGACTTCGGTTCAGGTCATGATCTCATGGTTCGTGGGTTCAAGCCCCATGTCCGGCTCCGTGCTGACAGATAGCTCTGAGCCTGGAGCCTGCTTCGGATTCTGTATCTCCCTCTCTTTCTGACCCTCTCCTGCTCACCCTGTCTCTCTCTCTCTCAGAAATAAATAAAACATTAAAAAAAAAAGAGCATTATGGAAGAAGAGAAGCAGGGCACATGGCATGCATTGTGCTAGTGCAGACTGTGGCAGAGAGGCATGGTTTTGGCTCATCATGCAGCTGGTTTAGAGGCTTCCTACTTTTGCAAGTTCTTAATCCTGAGAGCAGTAGGATGCTTCCTTGATGGCTCGGCAGTTTAGGGAGTCATTCCTGTAAATTCAGCCTTCTCAAATACTCGTAAAGTCAGCCAAATCAAATGTGCTTTGATCTACATATTCCCCTGGGGGATTCACAGAACCCAGTGTTGACATTTAAGTCTTGAAATATGCAGAGGTGGAAATTCCTACCACAAGCCCAATACATTTGCCCATCTGATCTGTGCAGAAGCATCTGGGAGAATGGC